>NW_026021753.1:0-353 GCF_019186545.1 Solanum stenotomum | reverse complement strand
TGCAAGCATTTTCTTTGGCAACGGATATCACTACAAAAGGAACCCCAATTACCAACAAAAAAATTTGTTGGTAAATTGATCAAATTGGTTGGCAAATTGAGTTACTAACCAAATGCCAACTTATATTAATCCGTTGCTAAAAGGCTCGTCGGTAAATATTACCAACCGATTTTAATATGTTGGTAAATTTACCAACCAAAAATCAGTTGGTAAACACCCAAAGATGTTGTTACAAAATTTTGAAACATGACCCTGAAATTTCCGTTGATAAATTCACCAACTAATTTTTGGTTAGTATATCGTTAGTACCTTTACTAACGAATTTAAAAGGAGTTAGTAAATTTTTTTCTTCA
>NW_026021752.1:0-596 GCF_019186545.1 Solanum stenotomum | reverse complement strand
CTTTATATATATAAAAGAGTTAAAAAAGTAAAAATAAGTGATTTAAGAAAATTATATAAATAACATTAGTGATGAGATGAAGATTAAGAAAAAACGTCAAATAAATTAGTAGTATCGATGATGATAAAAGTTAAATAAATCATTTTTTCTATTATTTAAATTTTTAACATAAAATTTCCAATCTTTTAAAATAAAAATAAAAATAAAAATTGAGGCAATAATTATTTTAAAGAAAAATATAACCAAAATTGTCAGAAAAAATTGATAAAAATAAATAAGTATCTATTACTAAGAATGGTGTCACTACATTTTCTATTTTAACTTTATTGTTACATATGGATAGTAACTTTTAGAAGAAGAAATGATTCAAAAATTTAAAAATAATGATTCCTTAAATGGTGATTCCTTTTCCATTTACAACTTTTCAATTAATTTTTAATGTATTATAGATGGTTATGGATATTGTAATAATAATTTTATCTTTCCTTAATCATAATAAATTATATTTTAACCTTTGTTTTTGTGAAATGATAATTTTCTTTTCATTCGTACAACATATTCATTAATAAATTAAATGTAATTATAATAAAACATGT
>NW_026021751.1:0-596 GCF_019186545.1 Solanum stenotomum | reverse complement strand
CTGCTAAGGTTTGATTGTTTGATTTGATGTAAACACTGAATGTGGATGGACAAGTATTTACGACACTGTCATGGAGGCCTTTGGGTGTCATTTTTTATTTATTTTTCTGGAAGTAGAAGACAAAAAGAGCTGTTCTATTGGAAACATGAACTTTGCATTAATAAGCTTTGACAGGTTTTATACAACAGAATGGCAAATACATTTTTTCAATGCCATATAGTTATTATTATTTCAAGATAAGAATATTGTATATATGCTACAATATCCAATTATCCTTTATTGGATATATGTATCAGCTACTTGAAGGAAGGTCATGATGATGGGCTTGTTCACTTCGAATCTGATGCTTGCTTTCAACATCAGTGAAGCTATCTTTCCATCTACAAAGTTCAAATGGTTAAAAAGAAGCCATAAACATCACATACTACATATATAGAGACAGATTCAAGATTTGAAAATATTATTTGCAAAATACCAATGGATTCATCAAGTGGGTGCTATATTATTTCTCGTTTTGGTAAATTGAATTGTTATAAAATAGTTGTCGTTTCAAAAAAATAAAAAGTATGTATTACCTTCTTTTTTTCAAGTTTTCT
>NW_026021750.1:0-442 GCF_019186545.1 Solanum stenotomum | reverse complement strand
TTCAAGAAAACTCAACCATCTATCTCAACTTTAATTTCCTTCTCATTACATTTGCATAGGACTTCTGTCTTAAGTCTACTTCTGACGAGATGAACTTTTTCCCATAGCTTCATAAACCAAATCTGGCCCAATCAAGGCTGCTTCACCTACTCATCCACCTAAGGAACACATAATCGACCCTGATAGCGAAGTACACCATCTCCCCCTTGGGAGAAAACCTCAACTCTCTGTCGGTGGACTGAACCCTTGAGTACAAGTAATATTCGATCATTGTCTTGCATTTCCTTAACTTCCACTACCAAAGAAGATTCTTCCCCATTTTGAACCGTTACACCACCATCTGATATGCTCATAAGACGAATTCCTAAGTGAGCAAGTCTGTGAACATCCCTTGCTAGTTCCTTTCTTTCTTCATCAACATGTGCTACACTACTCATGGATA
>NW_026021749.1:0-27389 GCF_019186545.1 Solanum stenotomum | reverse complement strand
AGATTTCTGGTGTTGCAGGTGGCACTCACGAGCACCATCCACAGACCGTAGGAGGACCCACGGTCCATCCTGCAGGTCCTTGGTTCGTGTCAGCAAACTCCCCTAGAACTCGACCAGAAATTCGACTAAGTGTTGACCCACTGCCGGACCGTAGGTCAGGTCACGGACCGTGGTTCGTGATCATGGATCGATGCCCCTAAATCCCAGCTTCAGTCCCGATTGACGGTTGACCAGCACGGACCGTCATTCGATGCATGGTCCGTAGGTCTGACCGTAGGTAAGGGTAGCAGCCAGTTAGATGAAAATTGTGATTGGGTCAACTTCAGATGGTCATAACTTTTAGCACAAAAGGAATTATGTGTTCCATTACCTATGATATGATAGATAATTTAATCCTCTTTCCAACGCCACCAAGTTTGCTAAAATCCAACCTCCGAGTAAAGAGTTATGCTTGTTTTAGTGAAGCCCTATCGGGCAGACTCGATCGACCACTCCAATCGACGGACCGTCGATTGACCTACGGCCCATCAGTCCCGTCCGTCAGTCACTCTGACAGCAGTTAAGTCAGGGGTCTTTTGGTCTTTTCCTATTTCGTTGGACCCCTAAGATACGTCGTTTAGACACTAAATCATGAAGTTTTAGTCAGTTTAAGCCTAGAAACATAACTAGAACTTACCTAAGTCAAATCATTAATCAAAACATAGAAAATTAGAGCGTAAGAGAAGAAGAGAAGTCAAGAACCCTAGTTCAAGAACGCAGCAAGGTTCCATCAGTTTCAACCCCGAATTCTAAAGATTTCTCTGTGGAATTCGTCACCAAGTATGTGAGATTTCACTAGTGGGTTCCTTTCGCCCATTAGGTCCCTAGAATTCAGTCAGTTTCTTGATTCCATAATTATGAATAGACCTAGGGTTTCTAGAATTTCAACAGATCATCAGGAATTAGTTATTTAAATGTTCCAAATCAGATTATCATGTTATTTCTCAGTTTATTGCATGGATTTCAGAACCCTAGCTATGTATTTCTTTAGTTCTTGAATTACACGTGCTAGGTCATATATCTCAGTTATTCAGTTATATATGCCTCAGTTATTAATGCATCATTATCAGATTAATTGTTGCATTCTCAGTTTGTATGTTCAGTTTTTAGCTATCCAATATTTACAGAAATTCAGTCATAACTAGTTAACCACTTAATTCATTGGGAGTAGCATAATACCGAGTTGGACTAGGGTTCAACATACCCATATAGTCCCAGAACTACGAGTCACGTAGGTGTATGTCCCTCTGTGGGCAACATCAGTTTAGTGATTACGCCTGCATGCCTCTATACCTTTGGCAGGGTATATTTGGTCCTCTCAATAGGGCGTATACATCGGACTCCACATTTAGCTCATGTGGTTTTATGTCGGTTATTAGTAGCTCCCACAGTTCAGTCAGACTCTATTGCATTGACCATATTTCAATAGAGTCAGTATTCAGTCTCAGCATGTTATAAATTTGGTCATTGCATCAGTTATCTCAGTATTCAGTATTTTCAGTATCTATATCATGTTCAGATTATTTCATTTCTTTATTGCTTTGTTTAGTTATATGTTATTTCAGTTTTACTCTATCCTACATGCTCAGTACATTTCAAGTATTGACGCATCCGTGCGCTACATCTTCTCGTGATGTAGGTTCAGGTTCTTAGCATCCATATCACGCTTAGGTCGGTTCCCAATCTTCAGTTCAGCAGTATCAGTGGTGAGTCCTCATTCTTCAAGGACTAGTGACATGTTTATCTTTATCGCTTTTAGTCTTTAGTTTCAGTTTTGCTAGACCTAGTTAGGGCATGTCCCAATATTTCTAGTCAGTTTAGAGGCTTATTTCAGACATAATTAGATTCAGCTTAGTATTGAGTTAATATCTTCTTTGTATTAAACTCATCAGTTTTCATTTATATCAGTTATAGTATATGGGCATTCCCCATCTTTTCATTTTTATTCATGATTTAGCTTCCGCATCAGTTTATTATCTTTAGTATGCTCATGATCAGGCCAGCAGGGTTAGCTTGGGATCACTTGTGGTCCTAGGTCCCGTGTCCGCGTCTCGGGGGTAGTCTCAGGGCGTGACAGTTCAGTTACTCATTGATACGACTAGAGTATGTTATATTTTGATAGTATCAAGGAGGAAGAAGCAGTCCTTCAATCAAGACGTTGCTCAGTTACACATTGATACCATAAGAATATATTCATATGATGTAATATACGGTGATGGTATCACAGAGGAAAAAAAGGTGGGCGTTGGCGTCAGCATAATGTCAGCACATGAATAAAAATAGATATATGTCATTTTTTTAAAAAAAAGGGTATGAAAGTAATGAGGCATTAAAGGATAAATATTTTAAGAGAGGTTTCACGGACCGTTTAAGTCTCCACGGTCCGTGAAGCTTCACCTACCCTACAGGGCTTCACTAAAATGGGCATAACATTTTAATCCAAACTCGAAATGAGGCAAACTTGGTGGTGTTGGAAAGAGAACTCAAAAACCTTTAATTTGATAAGTCTGGGGCCACCTAGTTCATTATGTGCTGAGAGATATGATCGTTTGAAGTTGCCCAAAACCTAAAAACTTATGTGTGACTTGTGCGGACCCCTAAACGGATCGTACAAGCCACCACGGGCCGTCTAGGGTCCAGTCCAGGTGACCCCACCTTGTCAGCCTTGGACGGTTATGCCCTAAACGGGCCGTGGATGCCTAAACGGACCGTTTAGGGTGTCGTGAAGGGTCCATGGTCCATTTTGGGTTTGTGAACTTGCTTGTTACTCCTCTTTAGCCCTTTTCGAAGCCCGAAGTGTTACATGAACGATTCAAATTTTAAGAATAGAGTTGCGAGGTGTTTTATAATGATTCGGGTTGTAGCTTAGAAATTTTCGGGGTGTTACAGATTTCGACCAAGTAATTCTCACTATAAAAGTAATCCCAATTATAAACAAACAAAAATCGGTGGTAAATTAATTGAAGTGGTTGGCAAATTGAGTTATCAACCAAATACCAACTATTATTAATTTATTGCGAAAAGGCTTGTTGGCTTAAAAATATTTTATTTGTGTAATAATATAGACATTTTTTAACCAAACTATTAACAACGAACATTTATGAACTTAACAAAATTATTATTTTTAAAGAAATATTTTTCTTGTTTCTTTTCTTTCGAAATTCCTTTAATTAACTAATAAAAAAGTGGAAGTTTATTTTTTTTTCAAGTTTTTCTGGATTTTGTTGATCATATGAACTAATTACGTACAGTTTGAAGATTTCCTTTATATTTTATTAATGATTTTTATAGAAGTAAGCCACATTGAATATGTTATGTATGTTCTAAGCATCTTGGCTATTTATAGAGAAGTGAGTTATATAAATCAAATTTTTTATCGAGATATACTAAAAATCAATTGATTCCTAATTAACAGTCAACTCAATAGAGAGTGGAGAAGACAAAGGTGCATCATATATGTGTCGAAGTTGCTCATGAAGAAGTTATACGTTTTGCATGTACCAAATTGATCCGAATATCCTTAACGCAATATGTAATTTTTGACTGCAGGGTGTTGAAGTATCAGCACACAAGTAGGAACACAAAATAGCTATCCACCATCTTCTTGAAGTTGAACGCTTGCTCAGGTATACGTTATTGTTTTTTCCCTGTTGGTTCAAGAAAAATTAAGAAATTAATATTTACTAACTTGACTAAGCATTAGTATTATTGCAAGAGCTTATTAGCATTTAACATGAGTGCTGATAAAGAAAAAAAGTGAGGACAAACTTAGTAGTTTGATTATTTTAGAGCATTTGTATGTATAGAGCTATATGAGGTATTATGGACCTACTAAAAGAAATATCATATTTGTGACGATGTGATGCTTTCTTCTCAGTTTCTATGCAGTAGTTGAGAAAATGTTGCTCAAACCTCATTTTGCAGGCCACAAGAACCTTGAGAGTTGAGAGAAAAACACACACACACAGAGATGAAGACGAAGAAGAATGAGGTGAGAATATTACAAGATGTGGAATCAAACAGTTCTAATAGAGATTCCATCACTAACGCTCATCATAAGGTACTACTATTCCTAATTATTGCATTAGGATCAGTTGTCGATACAGAATCATGTTACTCGTAGAGGTTGTGTTGCTCGGGCTCTCCAAAAATATTGTGGCACATGTATCGGGACATTTAAGAGTCCAAGCAACATAACATAGAGGTACATTTGCACCCAGCACTCAGTAGTTAGGAAGAATGAATTAGCAAAGATGACATGCTGAGCTAGACTATATCAACCTCCTTTTGGATTACTCTTCCAAAAATCTTGATCTCCTAATTTAAAATTGAAAAAAATCCAAAAAATAAAATTGTATGTGCCAAATTGATATGAATTGTGGCCTTACATGTTCTTCAACAACGGGATAATATTGAAATTGTTTGTTTCCTACTGTGCTTAATTTCCTTTTTGAATGATTATGGAAATATCGTGGTGTTTACAAGGTAGAATTATTACTTTTGCACTCATTGATGAACTTAATATCATGCACGCTATGCAGTAGTGAAGTTGTTTCTCCTTTCCATTGGCAGGTCTTTAAAGGACTCTTGCATAAGTATGGTCCTGACAGAGTCATTGATATACCAATTATTGAGGTTGTTTTCATTCATCTTCAATGTGCTATAATCTTACTTAATTCCCTTCCATTTTTAGTCACCGGAATATAATCAATTTGCATCCTTTATTTTAATTCTCTTTTAGCCATCATGACACTTAGAATTTTTTTTCTAGCAATATCTCGAAATCTTTTCAGCTGCTCTGCAATACATTACATTATAACTGGTGATGTAATATCAGGCACACGAAAAGAGAGCAATTTGATTGTTGCACCCTTTAATGATAAGTTTGATACTTTAGTTGTTCTCCTCAGTCGTACATCTAGCTGACTAAATTTGCTCACCAAGTGTTGATTGGAAATTTTTAAAGTAAAGTATGATATTTTTTCCCTCTACATATCAAGAGATTCTTTATTCAGCAATATCACGGAACATAGTAGGCATGAACATAATAGGAGACCTACTGGCTTTGAAATTGTTATTGTATGCATAACTTAACTACTAAGAACAAAAAGAGTATTATGGAAATATCTTACTTTCCTGTTGAGGGTTTCTGTAAAGTTCCATGCAAGGAACTTTCCTTGAGACGAAAAAGAAATGCTAATGGAGTATGTTGAATATTCGGAATATTTTATGTCAGTTTCAATTTTCTTGGTGTATGATTTAGATAAAAAAAAAATGTCAACTTTTTGTCATCTCCTTGAAGGTAAATTTGATTTAGATTTATTGAAAATTCTATGTCAGGTGTAGTAACCTAGATTAAAGGAGAGAAAAAGATTATTGAGTTTTGTCTTCTAAATATATTGCTTTCGTGTGTACATGTGACTTATGTTTTTGGTTGTGTAAAACTCAATGCGCGACGACTACAAAAATACAAAATTTTGAAGGTGGAAAACAATACACATCTTAAAGCTCTACCTACCAGCAACAACTTTCAAACTGGAGGAAGCACCAAAAAAAACTTGTGGTTGAGTTGGCAGGTGTAACAGACAGTCAAAACAGTTCAATTTACGGATAACCTGAGTTGAAGATACGAGTATTAGATAAATAGTTTATTAATGGTGTTATTTTGTTTTGGATCTGTATATCGTCTTTGTGAAGGTGTTTCTTTGGTGTAAACTTAAGTTTTTGTTAATTCAACATACTTTTGTATCAATATAGGTACAAACATTTATAATTGTGCATCTTTATGCATTTATCACTTTAAAGTATAAAAATGTTGGGCCCATGCTTGAGCACGGGCCATTGCCCCTCTAGTTAATAACTAAAATAGTAAGGATAATCAATACTATAAGGGGTCGTTTGGTTTGAAAATGAGTTATGATGGGATAAGTTATGTTGGGATAAGTTATGTTGGGATTAGTTATGATGGGATAAGTTGTGTTGGGATTATTTTTTATTGAGTGTTTGGTTTGTTGTATTCAAAATAATAAATTTTAAGAACAATTTATTTGTTTACAAAAATGCCCTTCATTAATGTAAAAAGTGATATAACAAAAGGGTTGAAAGAGACATTTTTGTCATTTACCTATTTTATCCCGGGATAAGTTATCCCGGGATTACTATACCACCCAAAGAGAGGGATAACTTATCCCGGTACTAATTATTAATCCCGGGATAAGTTATCCCGAACTTGCCAACCAAACAACAAAATAAGCGATACTATAATTTAATCCCTGGACTATTTGGTATTATCCCTCACACCAAACGACCCCTAAAAGCAATAACTATTGAATAATAATAATAATAATAATAATAATAATAATAATAATAATAATAATAATAATAATAATAATAATAATAATAATAATAATAATAAGAGATAATTTCAAATATAAAAAATAAAGTAATTAATTAATAACAAATATGGCCATGTTTTATTTACATAAAAAATAGTCAAAAATTATAGGAAGTGTATACTAACTATCACTATAGCTTGCCAAAAGTCATAGAAAATAGGAAAACTTACATAAATATACAATATTAAGAAAATATTTACCATTTATAGCAATAACATTTTTTTCACTTGATCACTATGAATACATTTATAATACAGTTTTAATACATCTTATAGAGAACAATTTTTAAAACACATATAATATAAGTTTTATTGATGGATATTATATTTTATCACACATTTTAATACAATGTGTCAATTTCTTACCAAACAAGCATAATATAGTTTAAAACATTTATAATACATATATATTGCATACATAATTTACTTTTAATACATATGTCAGATTTATCATAGTATTGCTATATATGGTAATAAATAAAAAAGTATCACTAAAATCAGTAATTATTTATTAAAAGGTAACTCATCCACGTAATTTTTTCCTAGATAAAATATACTGGCTATACAATACAGTATCTATGCATGAGCTATACACTGACTATGCATTATGATACACATAAAACCTAAATATAGCTTAGTTATGCATGAAGTATACATTAATTTTTACTCTCAATCAACTCGAAATCGCCTCTAAACAATTCCAAATTTTAGATATGAAATCATCTCGATGTTTCGAGTCATATTATATAAAATAATACGAGTAAATAACTGTTGTAAAAATAGAGAAGATGCGAGAATTTATATACCTCATGTGATACAATATCATTCAACAATCTTGCAATAATAGAGGAAGCGATGAGAATTGGAGGTTCAGTTGTAATCCATTTGAATGCCTCTTTGGTTGCTTCATCGCCCATGCCTAGCCAAGAAGCAGCAGTAAGATATGGGATAACGCTAGTTTCAATTCCATTCTTCATATACTCCCCCATTCTGGGGATTGTGTTCCCATGATACCATTCCGCCTCTTGTAAATAAGCTCTCACCAACTTTTTCATCTGAAATTAATTAATTATTCTCACTCTTTAAAAATGAATGACACATGAAATGGGACAGAGCCGCATAAGCGGAGTCATGTTAGGAGTTTGGGGATCCTAAATTTTAAGACATTTAAGTAAAAGCATCAACTCTAGCGTGAAAAACATTTTCATAACTGTTGAAGAAGAAGGAAGTTGACGATTGGAACATGTGAAAGAAATGGGTCCAACGAAATTGACTAACGTGTCTACAGTAAAGTGTTGAAGATGAAGGAAGCTGATGATTGGAATGTGTCAAAGGAACAGGTCCAATAAAGCTGGCTGATGAGTTTACAGCACTAATGTAGAATTAGAGTCGCACTAGGATTAGACTACTTATATTAATTAGGATTATATTACGACTAGGATTAGATTACAATTAGGATTATAGTACAATTAGGATTNGTTGACGATTGGAACATGTGAAAGAAATGGGTCCAACGAAATTGACTAACGTGTCTACAGTAAAGTGTTGAAGATGAAGGAAGCTGATGATTGGAATGTGTCAAAGGAACAGGTCCAACAAAGCTGACTGACAAGTTTACAGCACTGCTGTAGAATTAGAGTCACACTAGGATTAGACTACTTATATTAATTAGGATTATATTACAACTACAATTAGATTACAATTAGGATTGTAGTATAACTAGGATTAGATTATTTATAATTGTTTTATTTTTATAGTAGTGATAGGTATTGTAGTAGGACTCTAAGTATAGTTAACTTAATTAGGACTCTACAATTCTCTCCTTATATAAGGAGTATGTACTTAACATTATTTTTCATCAATATAATTCTTGATTTCTCGAATCCTAGGCGTGAGATTTCTACATAGTATCAGAGCATAAAAGCTCTACCGCTCTTTGAGTATTGATAAAAAAAAAACCCAACCACACGTTAAATTGCAATGACCACTTCTACCAAAACTATGTCGACCTCCTCACTTCACCAAATCATTGTCGTTTGCTCCATTAAACTTAAGCCAACAAACTACCTCATAGGGAGGACACAAATATTCCAATTGATTCAGGTGATGAAACTAACGTATCTCATCTATGAACCAAGTAAAAGTAGTTGTTCCACTAGACAGACTGCTAGGGAAGTTGTAGCTGCTAAGAAGGATGCAAAAGATAGTGGAATCATTGATGATTGGAAGGAGAAAGATGTGTTGCTAAGGAGTTGGATCTCAGACACCTTGACCGAAGAAAACATGTACTTAATTGTGGGCTGCTCAACTGTCAAAGAGATGTGGGAATGCTTGGAAAAATCTTATATTCAAGCAACAAAAATAATTAATTTTGCTAGAGGTTTAGGTCTCAAATACAAGACCATTGTCATATTAGGTAAGACATCATATTTCACCCTTAATCAATTTATTTATGCTCTCACGAATTTTGATATAAGGGAAGATGAAGAAAATATGCCACAACAAAACCATAACATGGTATTATTTGTTCAAAAAGGTAGGGGAAGAGGAAACAACAACATTAACTCCAGAGAAACAGGTTTCAAGCCTGCTAGACAGGGAACAGGTTCTTAGAACAGTCAATATGGACCAGGTTCTCTAAACAATAAAAGTTTTCAAAGTGAAAATAAAGAGAAGAATAGTATTGATTCATGTCAAATATGTGGTAGGAATAATCATACTACTCTTAAGTGTTTTTACTGGTGGAACTACTCGTATCAATCTTAGATGAACTATCACAAGCAACGACTAGATATCACATTCATACCGAAGCATTGACAAAACAAGATTTTGCTGGGTATTCAAAGTTTTTTTTTTGCTAGGTATTCAAAGCAAGCTAGGAGTAATCGTTCCTCTACTCATTAGCTTGAGGAAAAGTGTTGAAGAAAAAGGAAGCTGACGATTGGAACATGTCAAAGGAACGGGTCCAACGAAGCTGACTGATGTGTCTACAATGAAGTGTTGAAGATGAAGAAAGATGATAATTGTAACATGTCAAAGAAACAAGTCCAACGAAGCTGACTGACGAGTTTACAACACTGATGTAGAATTAGAGTCGCACTAGGATTAGACTACTTATATTAATTAGGATAATATTACGACTAGGATTAGATTACGATTAGGATTATAGTACAACTAGGATTAGATTATTTAAAATTGTTTTATTATTATAGTAGTAATAGGTATTGTAGTAGGACTCTAAGTATAGTTAACTTAGGATTCTACAATTCTCTCCTTATATAAGGAGTATGTACTTAACATTATTTTTCATCAATACAATCCTTGATTTCTATAATCCTAGACGTGAGATTTCTTAATCCTAGAAGTGAGATTTCTACAATAACCTCTTCCTTCTCACTTATTCATTAATTAGTTTTGTCAGGGGTTCACAAAGTTAATATATACATTTGTATTTATTTAATTTTCTAATACAAATATACGGTCAAGTAAAGAACTATTGGATTTGTCTGAACCCACACTTAGCTCTGCCCTTGAACTAATAGAAAGCTGGATTATTAGGAGTAATAATTCATATGTATCACATAATTACTTACCACACTAATAGGAAAGTTGACTCGAAAGGACTTGTTCTCCTTTGCCAACNCGACTTCCATCTTTATCAGTTAGAGGCTTCATAGATAGACAATAGAGTTTCAGAAGTGTCTTCATTTATTTTGTTAAATGTTTTGAAGACTAAAGTTGCCTTTTATGGCGAGTTGTATATATATTCTATTATACAGAGTTTTCTTTTGAGTTAAAGATTTGTAAAGTTGAGTTTATAAACTCTTATTCAGTTTTAAGCTCTTGTATGCTTAAGTTAGTATTTCGCTTGGAGTCAGCCAGGATGAGGGTTCGCTTGGGGACCAGCAATGGTCTTCGAGTACCGGCCACGTCCAGGGTGTAGGCTCGGGGCGTGACAATATTTATAATTGTTTTATTATTATAGTAGTAATAGGTATTGTAGTACGACTCTAAGTATCGTTAACTTAGGACTCTACAATTCTCTCCCTATATAAGGAGTATGTACTTAACATTATTTTTCATCAATACAATTCTTGATTTCTCTAATCCTAGACATGAGATTTCTTAATCCTAGAAGTGAGATTTCTAATGCAATAACCTCTTCCTTCTCACTTAGTCATTAATTAGTTTTGTCAGGGGTTCACAAAGTCAATATATATATTTGTATTTATTTAATTTTCTAATACAAATATAGGGTCAAGTAAAGAACTATTGGATTTGTCTGAACCCACACTTAGCTCCGCCCTTGAACTAATAGAACGCTGGATTATTAGGAGTAATAATTAATATGTATCACATAATTACTTACCTCACTAATAGGAAAGTTGACTCGAAAGGACTTGTTCTCCTTTGCCAACTCATTCTCCACTTCTTTGTAAAGATGTAGGAGAGCAGTGTAAAAGATTTTCATATATGGAGCTAGATTTTCTGCAGCATCGATGTTCCACCTATTGTATACGCAAAATATAGGTGGCGTCATTACTTACACATTATATTATTACATGGAACAAATCGGACGAGGCTCCTTTCCAGTGCTGATCTCTTCAGTTTCTCACAATGTTATTCTATATAATTGACACGTGTCAATTTGATTTTTTAATGGACCGGATTAATTTCTTGACCAAATATCATTAACCATGGTTATTATTAATTCTCTCTCTTTCCATTCCTTTCTCAGTCAGCACAAAACACTTCTTTCCCTTCCAAAACTGTCCAAATAACAGAGCAATCAAACATCATTCGTGTAAATCAAACAACTGAAAATTTAAATCAGATCAATAATTTTAAATCAGTTTTCCATTTACATATGAACAAATAGGGAAAGTCTGAAAAGAGATAGACTGAAATGGAGTGAGTATCCCCAATTAAAGATTACAGCTATAAATACCAAAAGAGAAGAAGAAACCCAAAGAATCCAATGGAGATTTTTTTTAAAAAAAAAGAAGCATATGAGAACATATTTTCCCACCCACTTTTCATGCCCTCTCCAGGTCCTTTAGTTGGCCTTTGTAGAAACTCCAAATTGAAAAAAATTGATGTTACTTAAAAGACGACGGAGTTTTGTGAATCACCATTGTCACCAAACCAAGCTTCAAAGTAGTCTCATTGGTTGAATTTTTAAAATTTTATAACCCAAGTGCATTCTTTGAATTTTGTCTTCTTATATCATAGTATGAAAATAATGGGAAGAAAAAGCGATTTTGTTGTTAGCAATCTTCATATTTTTGCTAACAAAGAAAATTCTTTGCTAATTAAGAAAAGGTTTGTTGCATAATTAAATTGACTGAGAAAAGAAAGAGAGGAGAGAGAAGAGAGGAAGAGAACTAGTAATAACCATGTTTAATGGTATTTGGTCAAGAAAATTAATCTGGTCCATCAAAAATTAAATGAACACGTGTCAACTGTACAGGATAGCACTGAGAGAAATTGGAGAGATCAGCACCGGAGAGGAACCGCCTCCGAACAAGTAAGCGCTACTCTCACAAAAATTGAAAAGATTAGTTTAATAAAGGAAGAAATATTTTTAAATTTTGTGTGTATAAATATGTTATAATATATGTATGGTTATAATATTTTGAAACTTATAACTTTAAATATTTCATAATACTTCTTCTGAATTTAGTAGGAGTTTAATCATAGGATTTGAGACTCAACTTTGAAGATTTTAATTTACAACCTTGTATATATTTTGAATTGATGATATATTATTGTATACCATCATTAATTTTTTTTCTAAATAACGATAAAACTCTCTTTCCTAATAAACTAGAAAATATTTTTATTTCGTAAGTAATATTTTTCAAATTGAAATTGAATAAGCATTTGGGCCCATTTGGATGGACTAAAAAGAAATGTTAGGAAAATAAACTGAAACGTAGATATAGTATAATTAATGTTTCCACCTAGACCAAAAGTAATCTACGTTAAGTGGAAACCCCCGGTAAAGGGCTTCAAATTAAACACAGACGGCTCATCCATTGGCAATCCTGGTAAGGGAGGAACATGTGGAATAATAAGAGACACAACAGGTAAATGGATTGTGGGATTCATGGGTAACCTAGCCTTATCAAACAACATCAAGGCGGATAACATTAACCTATAGTGCCATTAGAGGTCAATGTGGACTGTGAGGAAAACATTAATCTTATCTCTAATGATCACCCTGCTTACACGAATATTCTAAAGTGATTGCAGGACTCTTCTACACCAGGTGGGGAACCCCCCAAACTCCATAGTTACCGGGAAACGAACAGTGTAGCAGATACGCTTGCAAAAGAGGGAGCTAACATGTAGATGAACAACAAGTTCACCATTTTGAATGTCCCTCCCTTGTGTGTTTTAAAGAAAGTTGAAAGCAGACAAAGTTGGGACGCTTTTTGTTAAAGCTGAAAAGGCCAAGTTTATCATCAGATAGTTGTAATAGTACTAGTAATATCCCCTGCTATAGCAGACATGTAAATCTGCCACTGCTCTGTACTGATACATATTAGTTATTAATAATATAATCTTGTTTATCAAAAAAAAAAAATACCTTTCTATTGCATTTGTGAGGAGAGTAAGTTCATGCAGTGTTCCATAGGTATCATAGATGTCATCAGTATTAATTGAAGCGAAACATAACACTTTGGCTAGTATAATCCTGGCAACATTATTTTGGGGCTCAAAGTACACACCCAAAGACCAAAAGTACAACTCAACCACTCTGTCTCTTGTAAAAGGTAGTTCATTTGCCAAGTTCAATTCTTTCCACCACCTAAAATGTGAAGTTAAATCTCAAAATCAATAATGTTTTTTTAAAAAAAAATAATAATAATTCAGTGTAGTGATATTATTGATTGTGTATCTTGCTAGTTACCTTGTGATATCACATAGCTCCCTTTTATGCATCTTCTGCAATGTATTGAAGTCCAGTTTTGCAAAATTCAATAACACTTGATCACATGATTTATCTTCTTGATAAAACGATATGTATTTTCTAGTTGCTACCCTAGCTATAGTTTTGTTGATTGGATACTTTAGGGCATAGCTGACTTGCATCGATAGAGAATTACTCAATTTAGGCAACAATAACTTCAAATGAGTGGTGGTGAAATTAACGGCTTCATCCAAAATTTCTTCATCATGTACTCTGAATTGTGTTGCCTCGTACAAGCTTAATAATCCTTGCATGTCGTTAACCATTGCTTTATTATAATTTCCTTGGTCATTGGTGAACTTCCTAAAAACATCTGTTTCAAAATATGTATTCACACGCTAGTGTGTAAAAGTTAAAAAACTCTTATCTACAAACAAGCTTTGTCAGATTGTGTCACATAAATTAGATGGGATGACGTATTACTTACCATATGAGACATAGTAACCTTGTTGCCTAAGTAATCGAAAGCTTAGAGCAACAGCATGAAGTCATGACTTTCACCAAATTCACCAATCCATTCTTCATAACCATTATAGATGTTACTCAATGATTCCTCAATATCATGTTCAAAATGGTATGCCACTCCAAGCAATTGGATTGTGTTGATAAGTTCAAGTTTTTGCAAAGATTTGGAAGGAGAAATCACTAGCATTTTTCTCATTTCTTCTTTTAGATCCTTGTGTTCCTTCTCTTCCCATTCATTGTCTCCCTATGCGTGTAAATAAATATATTTCTTATCCGTAAATATTTCAAGTGACTTGAAAGTGTTGAAAAAAAAATATTTACTCAGCCGACACATAAAACATAAACTCAAATTAAAACATGAACACGTGTACTAGGCATTCAAATTTACCGAGAGATTAGCATAGGCAAGAAAATGATCTCCCCAAACAGTAGGATGATGATTGTCACTCCGAGTGTAATCTCCACCTCACCACCAAATTCATCCATTTTTTTCAACTTAGTTTTTATAGAGTTTGGAATAGAGAGAAACTAAAGACGTGATAATATGCTTAATTAAGGTTCGATAACAGTAGTAGAAAGTAAGAGAAGTGAATTACATAAATAAATATTTTTGTTCAATTTACTACTTCACACAGAATGTCTATTTATAAAGATTTAAATTGATAGTGGTGATTGTGGGGTCCATACCCATTAATGAGAAAGAAAATGCACCATCGTTTGAGAATCTATATATATATAAAATTGGATATAGAAAAGGTGATTGACACCTCTCTAACGAGTACTCCCTCCGTCCCTATTTACTTGTCCATATTTCCTCTTTTAGATGTCCCTATTTACTTGTCCATTTTGACAAATCAAGAAAGGACAAAAAAAAAATTCCTATTATACCCTCATTTAAACTTCCCCCAACATTGATTAGTTATATTGAATAAATTTATTTTGGAATCATAATTAATAAGGGCAAAATTGTAACTTCACTATGCTAATCATTGTTACCTTAATATGTGTGTCATTTCTAAAGTGGACAACTAAATAGGGACGGAGTATTATTTTTCACATTTTCTAATTAAATTAAAATTAAAAAATTAACTATATTCTACCTTACTTGATCAGAATAAAGTCATTTAATTCAAATCATCAGTTACATGTCTTTTGTTTTTCATAATTAATTACTATTATTTAATTAGCTAACGATTTAGATTTGGTAAAAGGAATATTTAATTAGCTGACGGTTTAAATTTGGTAAAAGGAATCTCCATCTTTATTTTGATAGTGCAAATTTCATTTGGTAGGAAAAAGAAGTTTACTCAAATGAGAAGAGAACGAAGTTGGAAAAAGAAATATGAGAAAAACATTTTTGTATACTGAAAGTTGGGAGATGGAATCTGAAGCAGTCCAAGGTGATGGGTTAAGTTCTTCTACTAATACTATAAATTTCATTGAATTGTTATTTCTTTCTTTTGAATTTTCCTCATGTTTTTTGAAGGTCATGTGTATTTTAATGACAATACACTTTAAAAGGTATGTTTTCTGGCGATATTTTTTATTGTCATTTTTATCAATAATATGTTTGCATCATGTGAAGAAAACAGAGTTCTTCATATTTTGACATGTCAATGGCAATTACTTATTTTTAGTATAATAATAAATAATCACATTTGAGACACATGAGAAATATTCTTACCTTCCAATTGTATTTTTTTTGTAAACTATATTTATATATACATAAAGTTGGGCATATACAAGATAATATAACAATCTCCATATGATCAACATTCATATTTGAACGAATATATTTATTGTTGTAAGAAAACAAAAAGTTATATAAATAAAGAATCATGCCAGAAAAATTTAACTGCATCATTTAAATTGAAATTTTGATTTGTTTGTATAAATAAATTCATTAGAATATATTTGTATGAATTTGATTATTTTATATCAACAGAAATTAAAAGCTCAACATACCTAAAATCGACAATCAATAGCAAAATCAGGAGAATGGGCAGCCCCTATAAAGTGTCATTTCTTTCTTTCTACTGTTTTGATTTTAAAAAATGAGGACTATATAAAACATTAAAATGATATGAAAGATCATTCAAAAATTATAAATTTATGACTATCTTTTTAAAATATAAAATAAATTTGGCGTGATAAATGGAGAAGAATGAGGAGAAAGCAGAGATAATAAATTGCAAAATAAAAGGAAAAAGATATTGAACCAAATGGAAAGAAACAAAAAGAAAAAGGCAGGAAGGGAAGAAAAAGGAAATGAAAAGAAAAATCTAATAATCTATATATATATAAAGGAGGAACATAAAGAAGGTGATGTGACACATCTCTATGGCCTCCATTCATATTTATAATTTTTTTTTCTTTTTTGGAATTTTTAATGTCTAAATATTTTAATTAATCTTTTATTCTTTATCCATAATCACTTGTACGTAATTAATTTATTAAATTTATTGGTAAAAACAATCAACCATCTCTCTCCCCCACGTCTAAGATCATGACCAATTCTTCAACTTTGATCTTCTCTTTTAATTATTATTTATGCTCTTTTATGACATTAAATGTTTTTTTTGTCTCAAAATCAATTGTGGAGTTGAAGCATTATCTCCTTTCATAGTTACTATATATTTCCAACTATTTATGTCATGGAGAAATATTTTTTTGTTCACCAATTGCTTCCCTTGTGATGGGACTGCTTAGGCAATTTTCAGGTACCATTCTATTTTATTTTTTTTATTACAATTATTAATATTATATAAGATTTTAATAATGATATTTTGTATTATACTTTCATCATTATCATTTTAGATGACTGTTCTTTTCAATTATTTTCCATTTTTGTATCACAATTTCATCATTATCATTTAGTTGACTATTTTTCAATTGGTTTGCTATTTTATAGATTCTTGAATTTATTTGGAACAAAATATTATGTTTGTATAATTGTGTTTTGTCATTTTATCATGCTATCTTATTATATTGCTTCATTCTTGTATTTATTTCTATTCCAATGTTGTTGTTGTTTTATTTAATTCACATTAATGTGTAGAATATCATCTTTTCTAATTTATATTATATTATGTTATGGATTATCACACTATTCATTATTTTACTTCTTATATTAATGTGGATTTTATGTGTAAGTACAAAAAATTGATGATTATTGATAGAGTAATAACCCATTTTTCCTATTGACATTTTAGTTGCTTTAGTTAATGATAATGGTCATGCACAATTTTTCTTGATAATTTGTTTGTTTACAACTAATGCTTACTTCTCTTTTAATATCATTCTTTATTTAGACTTCAATTTCTCAATTGATAAGCTAATTGAAATTATTCTTGATTTTTTAAAAAGTTAACCTACATTCAAACATTTTACCTTATCTAATTTAGATCATATTGTGAGATTTGTCAAAATATGTGCTATTGAACTTCCCTAATAATGTGAAATAATAAGACATAAGTTATAAGATTCATAGTCTAATAGCTCATTTTTATTATTGATAATTTAGTAGCTTCTTTGTATCCATAAAAATCTTTACATATAAACGGTAAAATTAAATAAGTGAGACATCACTTGGGTCATGATTCATAATTTCATATTCATCTATTTTTTCAATTCTTTCCCTTTTCTTATTTATATATCTAGAATTTTTTTAATCTTTAACATAAAAAGTTTTAAAATTTATGTTACAAATTATTTCTTACAAGTTTTAAATAAAACTAAAGTTTATACCCATAATGACTTGTGCTTTTTTCAGTTTAGTTTTTTTATTTATCTTTTATCTTATTTATTTATTTTATCCTATTTTAGGTGCTTACGACCTTACAAATTAACCATATAACAAGAAAAACTCAAGAGGCATATTTTCAAAAAAATTGAAGAAGTCTTAACGGTTTCTTCTACAACTAGTTGTTATTAAATTAAAATTTATCCTTATTAATTTTGAATTAATTTTATATCATTATGATTCTTGAATATGCTTTAATTTTACTACTTTCATTCTTTTACAAAAATATTTAAATATTATAATGATTCATAATATGATAAATTAGGCATGCAAAAGTAACTAAATTAATTAATCAAATATTATCATTTGATTTTCAAATTGGGAAGAGTAGTTCACGCTACTATACATTCATAGGTGATGGAATTAGGAGGAGGTAACTATATATATATAGAGAGAGAGTACTTTTCTTCTTCATATTAGTATTTTTCTTTTGTTCAATGGTCTGGTTTCTTAAAATGTGTCAATATGGTGATAAAATTTAAAATCATTTGAAATTTAATAATGCTCCTGAGAGTCATTTAGAAGAAATTTGGAAAGAGGAGAATTACTATGTAGTTTTTTCACATTTATAATTGTTTATCACTAATATTGACTTTGTTTTCTATACACATGCTTATGTTGTTGATTAATTGCAGTTATATGATAGAAAAATATTGTACAAAAATTCTTATATATAGGATCTTAATATTTTTCTTTTATTTAAGACTGTTTCTCTACGACAGAGGTTTTGAGGCTATTAATTATCTATTTTTTATTTAATTTTAGTATTTTTTTTCTTCAACAAGATCATTAACAATTGCATTTACATCAGAAAATGACATGTTATAAGCATTTATTTTATTTATCACTTAAAGTGTATATGACCTGATAACTAAGTGATTTTTATACTTATTACTATATCATAACTCTAGAAAAGAACGCATTTAAATGGATAAAAGCATATTAACATTCAATTATTACTACTTCAATATAAAAGAATAGAAATGGGAGATTTAAATTGTGCTAATTTAAGGAATTGTTTTCTTTTTCGATGAAGCTAATATGTCAGGATGAACTTTAAAATATAATTAAAGTGAGTAAGAATTTAGAATTTAGTTTATTTGAATTTGAATATCGAAATTAAAATACTATTTTAAAAAATCATGAATCTAATATTATTTAGCACCGCGCGAAGCGCGACAATGTTTACTAGTTGTAAATAAATAGATATTGAACCAAATGGAAAGAAATAAAAAGAAAAAGGCAGGAAGGGAAGAAAAAATGAAATGAAAAGAAAAATCTAATAATTGTAAATAAATAATAAAACATAAAAAGGAAAGAAAATAAATTTAGATCCTTAAGGCACGTTATTTTTTATTTTATTTTTCTCCTTACTTATTCCTCTTAGTTTATTTTTTTTTAATTGAGAGTAGGGAATAAAAGTATTAAAATGAATAATCAAAATTACAAAATATATACACACTTATATATAAGAAAACAATGTAATGAATTTATTAAACGAGAATTAAAAATATAATCTCATAATATAAAGGTGAAATACTAAAACTACATAAGGAAAAAAATTAAAATAAATATATTTTTATAAATTATTTAAACATAGTTAAATAAATTATTCTATATTTGATATTTTTAATTGCACCTTTACTCTTTCTTTTTATTTTTTTCTACTTTTTTTTCTTTATTTATTATTTATTGTTTCAAGCCATAGATAATTCTAATTGCTTAATTATTGCTAACAAAAGCCATATACGCTAGCAAGAAGTTACGGTATAGTTGTTCTTTCATTTTGTGCATTTATTTGCACATTAAATTCTAAATATTTACTTGTCCATTAAATTATGGATACAAATTACCCATAAAACTTTCATTACTTAATTCTGCCTTTTCTGCCTTTTCTGCTTTTTCTTTCTGATTTCTTTTATCCTACTTAAAAAATTGCTTAAATAATTTATATTTATAGTAATTAGGCATATTAATCTTTCATTGCCCTTTTTATTACATATTTATTACACATTTATTTTGAATTATTATAACATACACTATCCAAAATTAAAATGTGAGACTGTACAAAGAATATCTCTCTATATATAAAGCTAGAGTGATGTGGCACCTTTCAATGACCAATGATCCGATTTAACTTTTTGTGGTTTTTTGACATTTTCTCTAATTTTTTTCAATTGTTTTATTTTATAAAATCATCTCTTTGATTCACACCTCTTCAATTACATATATTCAAATTTTAATAATTTACTAATGTTTATAACTCATAACCTTTCATATTCATAACCTTCAAATTATTTTAATTTATAAATTTAGAACTCCTTAAAATCACACTTATAAAAAGCTATTTTGAGAAATGTATGATGATTATTTTATTTTCAATTTTCTATTCTTCATCTTTTATATCTTTGGTTGACAATTTTTTTAAAAATTATTATTGTACAAAAATGAATGTTTCACTTACTACTCCACTTAAGTGTCATGTTTTTAGTGTTTATTATGTTGATAATTTTTTTAATGTTTTAATAATTAAGATAGTAAGAATGATGTTGTATTATTTATTTATTATAGTTCTCTCATGATTTCTCTTTATTTTGTATTTTATATAAAGTTTTGATTGTCGTAAATTTATGATTTCATTTGGTTCAAAATAGTAACTTGTGACTTTGTTGGACATAATTATCTCTTCTCTTCTTTTTTTTGTTAGGTCCTCACAAATGTCTAAATACATATTTTTTTTCATGAATTTTCAATTAAAAAAATACTTCATTACAAGTTTTAAATAACACTAAAACCTACATAATAATATGTTGAGTTTCTTAAGTTTTTCATCTTTATTATAATTTGGATAAGAATTCTGTTTATTTTCTTCTTTTTTACTTTTACAATTTCTCTATTTTTTATTGTAGAATAATAAATATGTCAATTAACTATTCATTTATATTCTTTATTACAAAAACTTAATGTTCATTATTTTCATTACTCTCGTAATTTTACTATCATAATCTCAAAATAATTAATAGTCATATTCTTGGCATTATTTGTTATTCATATTATAGTCCTATAAATAAAAGCATTGTAAGACTTTGAACAAATGATCACATTAGTCTTTTAAATTGTTATGTTTTCGATACTTATTTTATTCATCATTTAATTTGACTCGAAGAATAAAACTATTAAATAGTGATCAACTTGTGGAAGTGGATGTCAACAGAAGTTCGGAAGATTGTGTATTGATTTCGTATTTTTTATTTTTATTTTTTAATGATTAGGATTGTAAGCAGGGTAAAAATAATGTTGCATTCTCTTTTTTAATAGTTCTCTTTATGATTTCTCTTTATTTTTTATTTATACAAAAAAAAAACTATTGTTATAAATTTAATTATATTTTAATGGTTCAAAAGAGTAACTTATGACTTTGTTAGAAGCCATCTAACTACTACTAAAATATTTTTCTCTATGAAAACAATTAAATATCTGGATAAATATATAATGACATCTTATCATTTTTTATAACCGCGCGAAGCGCGAATAAGTTCATTAATTTTAAAAGGTGCGCAAATATTTTTCAAAAGAAATCTGCTATGTTGAAAATTGGCAACAGATAATTTAATATAAGATTTGTTTTTGACATTTTTCATTCCTATAAATTGAGAGCTTTTGTCCATCATATCATATCATATCATATATCATATATCATATATATATATATATATATATATAAGAGAACTTTAGGCCCCACCTACATGGCGCCACCACAAACTAGAATTCCCTTTTAATTTATTTATTTACAAAACTAGCCTTCCCCTTTCATTAAAAGTTGTGAAATTTATGAAAAATTGCAACTTTTATGAAAAGTTGCGACTTTAATGAAGAGTTGCGGCTTTAATGAAAACTTGTGACTTTTATGAAAAGTTGTGACTTTTATGGAAAATTGCGACTTTAATGAAGAGTTGTGACTTTTATGAAAAATTGTGACTTTTATGAAAGGTTGTGACCTTTCCGAAGGGTTGCGACCTTTCCAAAGGGTTGCAACTTTTCCAAATAGTTGAAACGGTTTTGATAAGGCACAATAAATATTTGTTCACACTACCATTTATCGTCTATAAATAGAGGGATTTCCTCTCATTTTATAACAACGAAAATTCTGAACCTCTTCTTCTTCTTCACAATTAAATATTTGTGTACTTTGCTCCTGTTGAGTGGATCACTAACACCATTGTTTAAGTATTATTTTATAAATTTCATGATATTAAATTCTCGCGCGAAGCGCGGGTAATTTTACTAGTATTATTACAAGTGGGAAGCTCTTAACATCAAAATTGGATTACCATTTTGCGCTTATCATACCCCTAAAATAATTAAATATTAATATCTATTTAATTAATTAAATATTAAGTAATAGTTATATTTAAATTCATGCATCAACCAAGATCTTAATGCAATCATATTGTCACGACCCAAAAATGGACGTGATGACACTCGTCTTATCCCACCAAGACAAGTCAGCCTAAAACTCCGTCTTTACAAAAAAAATGCAGAAATTTATAATCAAGTTAAAAATACCCCAAAACTTGGTTGTCATGTGCACAAGCCTCTAATGTGTTATAACAAAATCGAAAAAAAAATATAAGTCTCAAATGACATTATTTCTAGAATAGAACAAGATCATAATTAAGAAGAAAGAATGACCGCTGAAATGACAAACAGGTACCTCACAAACCTCCACAAGAGGCCTCAGACAAGGAGAAGAGAAAACTAAAGACGTGATAATATGCTTAATTAAGGTTTGATAACAGTAGTAGAAAGTAAGAGAAGTGAATTACATAAATAAATTTTGTTCAATTTACTACTTCACACAGACACATGTCTATTTATAAAGATTTAAATTGGTAGTGGTGATTGTGGGTCCATACCCATTAATTAATGAGAAAGAAAATAAACCATCTTTTGAGAATTTTAAAAGGTGCGCAAATATTTTTCAAAAGAAATCTGCTATGTTAGAAAATTGGCAACCGATAATTTAATACAAGATTTGTTTTTTACATTTTTCATTCCTATAAATTGAGAGCTTCTGTTCATCATATCATATCATATATTATTATAAGTGGAAAGCTCTTAACCTTAAAGTTGGATTACCATTTTGTCCTTATCTTACCCCAAAAATAATTAAATATTAATAGCTATTTAATTAATTAAATATTAAGTAATAGTTATATTTAAATTCATGCATCAACCAAGATCTTAATATCATATATTCATATACCTCGACTTAATGCAAGATCTTAAAAGGTGCACAAATATTTACAAACCTGCTTATTGGAGTAACAAATAAACATCCACAATTAAGTGCGAAAGAAATATAAGCATTCTAGAGGATTACAATTTCTTTATTCCATTTTCTTTATTTTGTCCTTTAATTTGCTTTCATAGTTTAATGGGATCAACAAGCACCATAGAAATGACGTCTTTTAAGTTATTTTTGGAAGAAGTATAAGCATCTTCATCTTTATAAAAGAATTCTGACGTCCTAATAAGGTTAAGCACTGGCATGAGCAAAACTCTTGGTACTGTTATTGGTTTTAGCCATTGTTGATTCAAATCCTTCCATTTTTTCTCTATTATTTTCCTTATCCCCATGTAAGCTTCTTCCTTTGTGGCATCATATTCATTCATGTAACATTCAATACCAGAAGCTACATCTCCTCTTTCCATTTCTCTCTGCGTATCGATCACATGAGCAACAACCATTAGACAAACAAGTACACGAGAGTCGAGATTGCAAGAGAAATAAAAAGATAAAAAATAACAATAATATTTCTAGTGTGTTCTCATAAATAAAGCCTAAAAAAATGAATTGTACACATATCTTACCCTTGCCCTTACCTTTGAAGGAATAGACATGTGATTTTCTATAGAACATCCGCTCAAGAAAAGAATAACATTAATAACTAAAATAGTAAGGATAACCAATACTATAAAAGCAATAACTAATGAATAATAATAATAATAATAATAATAATAATAAGAGATAATTTCAAATATAAAAAATAAAGCAATTAATTTATAACAAATATAGCCATGTTTTATTTACATAAAAATAATAGCAAAAAACTATAGGAAGTATATACGGACTATACACTATAGCTTGCCAAAAGTCATAGAAAATAGGAAAACTTACATAAATATACTATATTAAGAAAATATTTACCATTTATAGCAATAACATTTTTTTACTTGATCACTTTTAATGCATTTATAATACAATTTTAATATATCTTATAGAGAACAATTTATAAAACACATATAATACAAGTTTTATTGATGGATAATACATTTTATCACACATTTTAATACAATGTGTCAATTTTTTACCAAACAAGCATAATATATTTTAAAACAGTTATAATACATATATATTGCATACATAATTCACTTTTAATACATATGTCAGATTTATCATAGTATTACTATGTATTGCTATAAATGATAATAAATAAAAAAAACACTGTTAAAATCAGTAATTATTTATTAAAAGGTAACTCATCCAAGTAATTTTTTCCTAGAAAATATATACTGGCTATACAATATAGTGTATCTATACATGAGTTATACGTTGACTTTACATTATGATACACTTAAAAAAAAACTAAATATAGCTTAGCTATACATAAAGTATACATTGAATACACATGAAGATGTGAGAATTTATATACCTCATGTGATACAATATCATTCAACAATCTTGCAATAATAGAGGAAGCGATGAGAATTGGAGGTTCAGTTGTAATCCATTTGAATGCCTCTTTGGTTGCTTCATCACCCATGCCTAACCAAGAAGCAGTAGAAAGATTTGGGATAGTGCTACTTTTAATTCCATTCTTCATATACTCCTCTTCCATTCTGGGGATTGTGTTCCCATGATACCATTTCGCCTCTTGAAAATAAGCTCTCACCAACTTTTTCATCTGAAATTAATTACCTCATTTCTTTAAAAATGAATGACCTAATTTAATTTTTTGCAGAGTTTAAGAAAATAAATACTCTCTCCTTTTCATTTTATATGATATTCTTTACTTTTTAGTTCATCCTAAAAAAAGTCAAATTACTATAATTAAAAAAAAATTAACTTTAAAATTCTCATTTTACCCTTAATGAAATGATTCTTAATCAAACAAATATCTAAAGATTGTTTTAGACCACAAGTTTTAAAAGTTTTTTTCTTTAACATGTCAAGATAAATAATGCCACATAAAATGGGACGGAGCCGCATAGGCGGAGTCAGGAATAAGAGTTTGGGGTTCTAAATTTTAGGAACTTTTTTTAAAAAGCACAATTTTAGCATGTAAAGCATTTCCATAACCCCATCCTTCCCACTAAGCCATTAATTAGTTTTGTCAGGGGTTTACAAGTTAATGTACATTTTTATTTATTTAAATTTTTTAATACAAATACAAGTCTATAAAAAAGCTACTGGGTTCGTCTGAACCCACGAAATCCACTTAGCTCCCCCCTGGATGAAGGGAGTAAGACTTTTTAATCTTATGATCCTAAATTAAACATGTCATATGAAAAAGTGAAATCAAAATGTTGATAAAAATGGAAATAAATCATTCTTTGTGAAACAATAGGAAGCTGGATCATTAGGAGTAATAATTAATATGTATCACATAATTACCTCACTAATAGCAAAGTTGACTCGAAAGGACTTGTTCTCCTTTGCCAATTCTTTCTCCACTTCATTGTAAAAATGTAGGAGAGCAGTGTAAAAGAGTTTCATATAGGACGCTAGATTTTCTGCAGCGTCGATGTTCCACCTATTGTAAACGTACAATATAGGTGATGTTCTTAAAAAATAATATTCTTATTTGGAAAAGAATGGTTTTAAAAGGAAAAGAAATAATATGTTTATTAGAAAAGATATTTTGATCCAATTGAGTAACAATATATACATTTTTAGGTCAAATTATTAATAATGTAGACTTTTTTTAACCAAACTATTAAGTACTGATGACACTTTTGTTCAGTTTTACAAAGTTTAAGAGTATTTTGACCCTTTCATTTCCTTTTAAAATGTAAAACTTAAAGATATTCCATCATTTTAAAGTTCGCAAAATATAAAAATCAATTCATATTCGACATGAAGAGTTATCTGTACCACGTGGGATGATTATATTTAAGAATATTTAGGTATTATTATTATTGACTGATTAATATTTGTAAAATTATGTGTATTAAAAAAATTTGTAATAACATGTAACTACAAACATTTATTCATAGGAAAAATATGGAGATACTTTATTTATTAATGTGGCGCCTTAGATATTTTGTTACTTTTTAATTATGAAATATGAACTATGATTTAATTAATGCTTATTTGGTAAGATTGAGTAGTGAAAAATTGTGATAGTTTTTACAAATTGTGAGTTTTCATTTGTTACCTTTGGATGGACTAAAAATAAATGCTAGGAAAATAAACTGAAATGAAGATATAGTATAATTGATGTTACCAAAAAAAAAGCATACCTTTCTATTGCGTTTGTAAGGAGAGTAAGTTCATGGAGTGTTCCATATGTATCATAGATGTCATCAGTAATTGAAGCGAAACATAACACTTTGGTTAGTATTTTCCTGGCAACATTATATTGGGGCTCAAAGTACACACCCAAAGACCAAAAGTACAACTCAACCACTGTCTCTTGCAAAAGGTAGTTCATTTGCCAAGTTCAATTCTTTCCACCACCTAAAATGTAAAGTTAAATCTCAAAATCAATAAAAATAATTTTTTTTAAAATAAAACAGTGTTGTGATATTATTAATTGTGCATCTTGCTAGTTACCTTGTGATATCACATAGCTCCCTTTTATGCATCTTCTGCAANAGTAATTAGATGAAATAAAAATACCGACCTCCGGATGTCGCTTTAATTAATAGTAATTAGATGAAATAAAAATACCGACCTCATGAGGTCGGTATTTTAATTACATACTACCGACATTCGGAAGTCGGAATTATAAAATATTTAATTGAGAAAAAATTCCGACCTCCTGAGGTCGGAATTTTTAATGAATTACAATAAAAACCGACCTCTTGATGTCGGTATTATTTTCTCAATTAAATATAAAATATACCGACCTCATGAGGTCGGTATTTTTATTGTAATTCATTTTTTCCGGGAAAAATTCCGACCTCCGAAGGTTGGAATTTTGTTTTCCCTCTTTATTTTAAATAAAAACCGACTACTTGTAAATACCGACCTCCGGAAGTTGGAAATTACCGACCTCCATTTGAGGTCGGAAATTTTTAGGTCGGTATTCACTGTTTTTTTAGTAGTGAACGGTCTGTGAAACCTCCCTTAAAATATTTACCCTTTAATGTCTCATTACTTTCATACCCCTTTTTTTATTTTAAAATGATATATATCTATTTTTATTCATTTGTTGACATCATGCTGACGCCAACGTCACCCTTTTTTGTAAGAATCTATATAAAATATGTCAATATATGGTAAGTTAATTACTTTATTTTATATATATATATATTATTTTTGAAACTAGCCCTATTTAAAATGTAGAATTTTTTTTTAAAAATTTTTTTTCTTAATTTTGTTGGTCAAAACTATTATCTAAAAGTCAAAGATCAAAAGAAGGTTTATCTTTTTTTCAAGTCATGTTTATTAATGAGTTAGAAAAATTCTTTCAAATTTATATAGA
>NW_026021748.1:0-1488 GCF_019186545.1 Solanum stenotomum | reverse complement strand
TCAATTTATTGTATGAGAAATTAATAAAGTAATAATACTTTGTAATGTATATATTTGTAACAATGAAAACTCTATAAATTGAAATGTTACAATTTGAAAATTATTAATCTGAAACATCACGGTATTCTAAATAAAAACTTTGTCAACCATCTTTCGAAAAATAAAGTACAAGTTCTTCGGTTTTGACCTTATCTACAATGCCCACAACAGTTTGTGTTTGTGGTTAGCTTTTCATTCTGAATTTCTCTTTCTTCTTTTTCTTGGTCGTCTAGACATCCTTTTGTATCTTGGTGGCTAGACAATTTCTTTCAAAACGAATTTTGAAACTGACCAATCGTTCTTATCCGGCATTGAATCCATTATGTTCAATATTGAAGTACCTCACTTTGAATATATCTGAATTTCTCCTAACAGATGCCTTCAATCTTCAACAACAATCTTCGAAAAAACACACTTTTATATAATTTTAATTATACCAAATACATTAAAATGNGAAGCATAGTTTCATGTATCATTCCAAAAAAAAAAAAGTTCAAGATACATTATTATCATTTATTGTTAATGGACCGTAAATGCACTTAGTGTCTTACATATTATTGTCGACAACAAATTATATGTGTCAGATACACATCAACTAACTGATACATTTTATACTTTTGTGTCTTAATTACCCATGCCTCTATAATGATACATTACAAAAAAATAAAAAGAACGAATTAACATGTACCTAATACTTTATAATAACCACGCGTTGATACACAGATCTAAAAATCCAACACATATGCGGCAAACTAATATTGTATCAAGTTGTAACTAGCAATGTATCATGACTAATTTATTAACAAACACATTCAAAACACACAAAAAAATGTGTGTCTTAATTACCCATGCCTCTATAATGATAATTTACAGAAAATAAGAAGAACGAATTAACATGTACATGATACTTTATTATAACCACATTGATACACAGATCTAAAAATTCAACATATTTGCGGCAAACTAGTAATGTATCAAGTTGTAATTAGTAATATATCATGACCAATATATAACAAACACATTGACAAAAAGTAAAAAAAAAGTGTATTACAACACAATAATTCTGATCACATACCTTTTGTTATCAAATATTTCAACTCAAAAATTGAAGCTATGATCTATTTTGTATTTTGCCATTTCAGCCATTAGAATTGCTTTATCGGGTATAATTGCTTCAACTTCACATCTGAATTGTTTGTATCAACTATATAATTTATTCTTTGTATGTAACAAGAATCATCAATTTTCGATTCAACCATGTTTAGAGCATGTGCGTCCCTTTTTCCACCTTCAACACACACAATTGCACACATCAAAACTTTGGATTTCTTCATCACTTTGTAAAGGTCTTTTCAACGAACAGGGGGGAGGGATTTGAATTTTGAATTTCTTCATTTTGTTAGGATTAACATCTGTCTAACTGATAGTAAGAAGAAACGTAAGCGTAAT
>NW_026021747.1:0-1491 GCF_019186545.1 Solanum stenotomum | reverse complement strand
CCGGAGATGGTCGCGGACATGAGGAGTAAAATGAGCTTGTTTGTTGTTGGACTATCTCGTCTGTCGAGTAAAGAAGGTAGGGATGCAATGCTTATTGGGGACATGGACATATCAAGGTTGATGGTTTATGTGCAGTGGGTTGAGGAAGAGAAGCTGAGGGACAGGGAAGAGTTCAGAAATAAGAAAGCTAAGATCGGTAATGGGTCCGGGTAGCAGAAAGGTAATACATTTCGTCTGTTCTTCCAACAAAGGCAAAAGGGACCTGCTCCATCATTTGCTAGGGCACCTGCACCCCGATACAGAGGTGAACATAATGGCCAAAATTCGAAGGACTTTAAGGCTAGACCAGCACAGTCTTCAGGTAGTGTGGCACAAGGAAGTATTTTGTTTCCTGCATGTGCTAAGTGTGGTAGAACCCACCCAGGTAAATGTCGTGATGGTCAGACAGGTTGTTTTAAGTGTGGACAAGAGGGTCACTTCATGAAGGAATGCCCTAAGAATAAGCAAGGAAGTGGAAATTTGGACAGTAAGGCCCAATCTTCATCAATTGCTCCCCCAGAAAAGATGGCACCTAGAAGAGCTACTTCTAGTACGAGCGGAGGAGCAAACCGTCTCTATGCACTCACCAGTCGTCTTGAGCAAGAGAACTCTCCGAATGTGGTCACTGGTATGATCAAGGTCTTTGCTTTTGATGTGTATGCTTTGTTAGACCAAGGAGCAAGTTTATCGTTTGTAACTCCTTACGTTGCAAATAAGTTTGATGTTCTTCCTAAAAGACTTTGTGAACCCTTTTGTGTTTCTACACCTGTTGGGGAGTCTATTCTAGCAGAAAGAGTCTATCGTGATTGTCTCGTTTCCATCAATCACAAGAGCACTGTGGCTGATTTGGTTGAGTTAGACATAGTAGATTTCGATGTCATTCTAGGTATGGATTGGCTTCATGCTTGTTATGCATCGATAGATTGTAGAACTCGAGTGGTCAAGTTCCAGTTTCGGAATAAGCCGGTCATAGAGTGGAGTAACAATTCAGTTGTGCCTAAGGGTCGTTTCATTTCATACCTTAAAGCGAGAAAGTTAGTTTCGAAGGGTTGTGTCTGTCACTTAGTCCGAGATAATGACTCTAGTGTTGAGATACCTCATTTTCAGTCAGTTCCTATAGTAAGAGAGTTTCCAGAAGTTTTTCCTGATGATCTACCCAGAATTCCTTCTGAGAGAGAAATAGATTTCAGCATAGACCTCATTCCAGGTAGTCATCCTATCTCTATTCCGCCATATAGAATGGCACCAGCAGAGTTGAAATAGCCGTTGAAAGATCTCCTAGAAAAGGGTTTCATTCGACCGAGTGTCTCACCTTGGGGTGCTCCCGTCTTGTTTGTGAGGAAGAAAGATGGTTCCCTCAGGATGTGTATAGACTACCGCCAGTTGAACAAGTTTACTATCAAGAATAAGTATCTTCTTCCGCGGATTGATGATCTTTTTGATCAGCTTCAG
>NW_026021746.1:0-673 GCF_019186545.1 Solanum stenotomum | reverse complement strand
ACCACTCCCTTTCCCCAATGTAAACCACCGAACTGGCCTACCCCCTCAAAGCCAAAATCTTAACCGCCCGCACATTTCCCTCCACTACCAAAATCAACATACCAACCCCCAGACTTTCCCTCAAAATTACCAAGCCACTCAAAATGCCCAAAGTCCCTCCATTGCTCTACCACTACCACAAAAAGCCACCTTCCAAATACCCGTCCCTAACGAGCATGACGCCCATGGTTCGGAGCTCGACCACTATGAGGAGAGGGAGAGAGAGTGGAGGTCAAAGGAAGAGATCGCCAAGATGGATATGAAGGAGGAAATTAGAAAAGCCATGAAGGAGCTGAACTGCATTCCTGAGGTCGCCGGATTGAGTTATGAAGACCTGTGCATTCATCCAAATCTGGACCTCCCGGAAGGGTTCAAGGTGCCAAAATTTGACATCTTCGGAGGAACGGGGAATCCCTTAGCACACTTGAGGGCCTACTGTGACCAACTCGTGGGAGTTGGGAGAGACGAAGCTTTGTTAATGCGGCTTTTTAGCCGAAGCTTGAACGGAGAGGCTCTAGAATGGTTTACGTCTCATGAGACAAAACAGTGGTCTAGCTGGAACGCTTTGGCTAAGGATTTCGTTGAACGATTCGCCTACAATGTAGAGATCGTTACTCCTTGGAGAAGATGAAGC
>NW_026021745.1:0-574 GCF_019186545.1 Solanum stenotomum | reverse complement strand
GTGAGATTGAGCATGTTTAGGCAATTGCTTATTGATTTGCTAGAGTATGGAGGGGTTCGGGTGTCGAGCATGCTAAATTTCTATAATTCCTGCCTTAGACCTTATTTCGGGAAAGTGTTGGATTATGACAGCATGTCTCTTGATATTATTGAATATCCATATCTTGTGGTGTATATAATAATATTGAATTGAAGTATGTTTGGCCTTAGTCTAGGCTTAGACTAGTGTTGCCATAGACTTGCGAGATTTCGGATGTCGTTGGGCAGTAGAACTTTTTCCGACGTCGTTTCGGACGGTCAGCTCCTTGTAGACTGATATAGCTGACTTGAGTCTGATAGTCTGAGCCTTAGCTAGGCAGTAACTCAGCTTATGACCTTGTATCCATAATGCCCTGCTTTTCTATCGGCTACAAATACCCGGTTAAAGTCCGTGGTCTAGCTTACTCATTATTGGATACTTCCTCAGCGATTTGGGGTATATGAGGGTCGGACTAAAATGATTATTTATGGTAATCGGTTTGGTGATATTTCCCACGACGTATGGTTAGATATTGATTCTTAGCTACAGCACCCGG
>NW_026021744.1:0-627 GCF_019186545.1 Solanum stenotomum | reverse complement strand
ATCCACTTTACATAGGATCATCACAAGATAACATAAAACTCATTCACGTCATACCTTCACATATAGCTTCATATAAAACTCATTCACATCATACCTTCACATATAGCTTCACATAAAACTCATTCACCTCATACCTTCACATATAGCTTCACATAAAACTCATTCACATCATACCTTCACATATAGCTTCACATAAAACTCATTCACATCATACCTTCACATAAAACTCTACATATAGCTTCATATAGGATTTTACATATAGCCTCATATAGGACCTTACGTATAGCCTCATTTATATATAATAATATAACAATACAATAACACTCATATAATGCCCTTCATGGCCTCAATTCACAATAATACCACACAAGAACAAGATATAGCACTTCCACCAAAGGTGGATTCAACCTACCAACAACAATTAATTCAATAAAGAGAGTTCAAGCTTTCTTACCATAATTCAAGGCCATAGCCAAAATCACCAAAATTCCAAGCAATCACCAATACTTCACTCATAAGGCTTACCACCCTTAATTCACTCATTATCAACAATTAATCATGAATAAACATTAAACAACACAAGAGACATCAATACAATCCACTTTACACATAATTCCATCAACTTTG
>NW_026021743.1:0-672 GCF_019186545.1 Solanum stenotomum | reverse complement strand
ACCCCCCTCAAAAAAAAATATATAAGCCACCCCTCCTCTCCGCCAGCCTCACCACCCCACTCTTTCCCCAAAAGAATGTAAGTTTAGTTTTAAAAAATATTTTCAGTTTCAATTCAAAAATTATTTTCTACTCTCTTGTAAAAATAAAAAAATATTTTCTCAAAAATATTTTTTATTGATAAATCAAACACTAAAAAAAAAAATTCGAAAAATATTTTCTACTCATCAACCAAACATGAAAAAATAAGTCCAAACTCTACTTATTTTCCAGCATAACATTTTCTAGGAAAACATTTTTCATGGAAAACATTTTCCTTCATACCAAACACACCCTTAGTTTCTAATTTATCTTTAAGACATTGTATATGTTATATTTAAAGGGTGATATATATCCTTCTATTTATATATATTTTTTAAAAGCGTTCAAAATCAGTAGTGCATAAGTATTATTGAATAGGAGAATTTGAATTAGAAACAATTAATTTGGAAATGATTTTGATTTCTTCTTATATCATATTTCAATTCTTAAAGGATTGGCGGATAATCCAATAATAAATTATATATATGTTATGCAATATATAATCTTTACTTAAAATTTAGTTTTATACTTTTCCTTTAAGATTGATTCAAAGTTTCAATTATGTACACAAAATCAGTGTTCGCTTTTGAGTA
>NW_026021742.1:0-749 GCF_019186545.1 Solanum stenotomum | reverse complement strand
GGAGTAGAGCTTCCTTGGATGCTATCACCTTCAATAATAGTTATCATTCTAGTATCAAAATGGCACCTTATGAAGCTTTATATAGAAGGAAGTGCAGATCACCAATTGGCTAGTTTGAAGTAGGTGAAACTGCTTTATTTGGACAAGATCTTGTTCTTCAAGCTATGGAAAAAGTTAAGGTGATACAACAACAGCTAGCAACAACTCAAAGCCGACACAAATCATATGCAGATGTTAGAAGAAGAGGATTAGAATTTCCTATATGAGATTGGGTGTTCTTGAAGGTATTGCCAATGAAAGGGGTAATGATATTTGGTAAAAAGGGAAAGTTGAGTCCACGCTACGTAGGGCCATATAAAATTATTAGAAGAGTTGGCCAAGTTGCATATGAGTTAGAGCTCCTCAGAACCTTTCAGCAGTTCATCCGGTGTTTCATGTCTCAATGCTTCGGAAGTGCGTAGGTGACCCATCCTATATCACTCCTATTGAAGATGTACAAGTTACAGGGGATCTCACATATGAAGAAGTACCTATTACTATTCTGGATCGTCAAGTTAAAAAGCTAAGGAATAAAGAAATTGCTTCAGTAAAGGTGCTTTGGAGGAACCAACAACTGGAAGAAGTAACGTGGGAAGCTGAGAAAGCGATGAAATCCAAGTACCCTTATTTATTTGAACCTAAAGGGGAAGTCCAAGGTGCAGAAAGGGGGCATTAATAGGTACACATGAGAGGGTATTTCTTATGTGGTT
>NW_026021741.1:0-515 GCF_019186545.1 Solanum stenotomum | reverse complement strand
AAGCCATACAAAAAGCATGCTTAAAACAGACATTTTCTTGGAAAGTCATGATATATGCCATTTTGGTAAAACTTCATGAACATTTATAAAAGAGGCATAATATAAGTCACAACCAACATACAAGTCATATTTTCACATTAGAACATAATCATCATGTAAACATTTACCTTCACATTAAGCCTTCGCCTCAAGTAACCCTCAAGCTATACTTTGTGCAATGTATGGCTAGCGTCCCATACCACCATCCACACCAAAGTACCACCTTAAGGTCACCAAAAGTGAACTTACCTTTCAACCTTTCCACCTTTACACAATAAAGCATATAAGTGACATCATCACATTAAAACCAACATCTAAGACAACTCTAAGTCATACTTGTGCAATGTGCAAATAACATCCCATACTACTGTTCACACTAAGTACTCCTTTGAAGTCACCATAGTTAAGGCACATTCATACTCAAGAAGTCATAACAAGGAAGTAATTCATAATACAATACAAGTATAGAATGCATC
>NW_026021740.1:0-726 GCF_019186545.1 Solanum stenotomum | reverse complement strand
AGTGACCGCCCATACAATCTCTTCATATATACCTAAGTGTTCCTAAGGGTTACCATAGATAAGGAAATTTACCATTACAATATAACATACTAAGTCAATGTTCACATATAAAACCATAGCCAACCGTATACATACTCAACATATATTCATATACAACCCATGCTTAACTTTAAAGGAACACATGCCATTTCATTACCATAGGACCTCTACCTAATATAACCTTAAGACACACTTGAGTAAGACAAGAAGTGACCGCCCATACAACCTCTTCAAGCACACTTAAGTGTTCCTCAAGATTACCTTAGATAAGGACATTTCCTTTACAACATAACATCAATAGACCAACATTCTTTAAGAAACCATATTTGGAGACATTCAAGCACATAAGGGGACTTTCACATAATAGTCGTTAGACTTAGGGAACTCACTTTAGTATCTTCAAAGCCTACTCGTGCCATGTGTAGATAGCATCCCATACTACTACCTACACGTTGTAGAACCTATCCAATAACTAGAGTGCACATCCCACATGATGGGAATAGGCATTAACCGACATAGACCATGCGAGCTAGACATGGAATCCGATGTCATAAAACCCTACACCGTGGAAGGTGTTCTACTTGCCAAGGGTAGAACTAGGACACATCCCATGTAGGCACATGGTTTAGGGGATATCAAAGATGTTCATTGTACTCTTGCCTCATACTCGGGAGAGCTACCATCATA
>NW_026021739.1:0-629 GCF_019186545.1 Solanum stenotomum | reverse complement strand
ACAAAACATGTGTAGACACATGAAAGAAAGACAACGACATGGGTTGTGTTGCATGAATAATATATACTACTTGTTGACTATTGGATATATATACTTGTTCTTTTGGTAGATGATTTCGTCCGTCAAATTAAGATTAAAATTTGGAACCCTAATTAATATAATTAAAATTATCTCAAAGCACTAGAGTCGTTTGCAGCACGTTTAAACTTTACAATTGGGTGAAAACGAATATATCTATACTTTCTCGTTCATGTTTAGTTGTCATAGTTTTTTTTTAGAGAGTCAAATCATAAGAACTTTGATTAACATTTTATTATGTTTTTTTTTTTTTATCATATTAATATGCAAAAAATTGTAATTTATAGTACTTTTTGTAGAGTTTTTTAATATCTAAATTTTTTGTTTAAAATATCGAATTAATGTAATCTAATTTAACTTTGAAATTAGTTAAATTGATTTCGAAAAATGCAACATGACAACTAGAAATGAACGGAGTATATATCAAATTAAAAAAATTACTATTCAAATGAAACATAAAATCCCTTAGAACTGATACAAAATTCAAAAAAAGACGTTAGCGTAGCAATTTTTTCTATTATGGCCCAGAAATTTATAAAATATTGTAGGTA
>NW_026021738.1:0-204 GCF_019186545.1 Solanum stenotomum | reverse complement strand
GGCCCCCAAACCTTTCTGATTTCGTGCCGAACCGGGTCTCCATCTTCGAACTTCCCGTTCGATGAGACCCCAGGTCTCGCTGTTTCCGTTTTCTAGGTCACGCCTTAACCTCGTTAGAAAGCGGAGTTGGCTAGCTGCCGGCATATCTTTTACGTCACCGGCCACATAGTCCGCAGCGTCTTTCACTGCATCGCATTTGCCGGG
>NW_026021737.1:0-201 GCF_019186545.1 Solanum stenotomum | reverse complement strand
AATGTGCTGATTTTTTGCAGGTAAAGCTCACATTCTTGACACCACCACTGTCATTGACGACAACGACATCTAGTGGTGAGTCCTTGCGTCCATGCCAACAACGGAGGAAGTTCCTGCCAATTCGTCCGAAACCATTGATGGCAACCTTCAATTTGGCAACAGTTTCTCCTTTCACAGGTCCTGCTGATCCTGTGGTCTAAT
>NW_026021736.1:0-564 GCF_019186545.1 Solanum stenotomum | reverse complement strand
AGTTACGGCCATTGGAAATTCAGCATCTTAAAGGTGGAAGGTGGCTTTGAATTTAGGAAACTTCAAACGGCCATAACTCGGGCCTCGGGTGTCCGTTTCAGGCGATTTTTTTTGAATCCGCGTATTTTTTCGAGATCTACGCAACCAAACTGCCTAAAGGCGCTTTGCGCATGCCGATTTTCCCTAAAACGCCTTTTACTGATTCTGACGCGCGTCGAAATATGACGAAAAAAATAAAAGGAAATTCAGACAAAGGCGATGGGTTCTTCATATAGGTCTCCAAAAAATACGTGGTTTCAAAAAATAGATTGCGTCAAACGGACGATCGAGCCGAAAGTTACGGCCATTTGAAATTCAGCATCTTAAAGGTGGAAGGTGGCTTTGAATTTAGGAAACTTCAAACGGCCATAACTCGGGCCTCGGGTGTCCGTTTCAGGCGATTTTTTTTTCGAATCCGCGTATTTTTTCAAGATCTACGCAACCAAACTGCCTAAAGGCAGTTTACGCGTGCCGATTTTACCAAAAACGCCTTTTAATGATTATTACGCGCGTCGAAATATGACG
>NW_026021735.1:0-468 GCF_019186545.1 Solanum stenotomum | reverse complement strand
ACCTATTCATTTCAATTCTAGTCGTGTTATTTCAATTTTAGCCATTCCAATCTAATCAATTTCAAATCAGATTCAAGACCCACTCTTTTAATCTTGTCCGTCCAACACCTTAATCAAACTCAAGATCTAATCATAACCGTTCATCGCATTTAGATCAATGGACTAGATTAAATCTATCTATTCTTGCCTATTTTATTCCTCAAGACCAAAACCCTAAAATAATTCATTCTCTTCCTCTCTAAACCAGCAGCCTCCTCACCCACCTCCATCTCTTTTTTTTTTCCGGCGACAATTGCCACCACCTGCTGGTGGCAGCCGCCTCTCTCTCTCTCCCAGTCGCTTCCCTCTCCTCTTCACACCCGTCTTCTCCAACGAGAACCAGCAGCAGCAGCTGGCGAGGACCACCGGTGATTGTTGAAGCTGCCAGCGAGTGGCACATCGCCGCCCTCTCCATCTTCTCTCTCCCCT
>NW_026021734.1:0-353 GCF_019186545.1 Solanum stenotomum | reverse complement strand
CGAACTCGGAATTGAGCAAACTCGGCGGTGTTGGAAAGATCATTCCACAAGCTTCACAAACATAACTAGAATTACTCCCAACTCATCCTGAGCTGGAATTTATGACTGATCAAAGTTGGCCAAAAATTCATTTTTTTCCACACTTGGCCAAATTTTCCAGATTTTAAATTCTTTCCAAAAATAACTATTTTCGATTTTTAAGCCTCTTCATAGTTATTTCAACTTTCCGGATGTTACAGTTTTTTTTCCAATATCAAATCAAGTCAAACCAAACCACTAGTCGGTTTTTTTTTTTCGATTTGACTCAATTTGTGGTTTGATTCGATTTTCGATTCGGTTTTCTACACCCCTAC
>NW_026021733.1:0-2349 GCF_019186545.1 Solanum stenotomum | reverse complement strand
TTACAAAAATGTTGATGCCAGCTAAAGTTATAAAATAACACCTAAGGGCATGAACCTATATATGTATATATAAAGCTGATTATTGACAATTTGATGTGGCATCTCTCTATGACCAGTATTTCTATTCATATTTTTTTTCCTTTTTTTGACATTTTATCTTTGTATTGTATTTTTTATTTGTATTTAAAAAAAAAGTATTTATGTCATACCCGATTAATTATGCCCTTTATAACATTCATTACAGTAATATAGATTTAAGTAAATGAAAATGGAAGATGAAAAGATAAAAACTATTCATTTTTTATAACTGTTTATAATTATTTAGCCTATAAAATTAAAAAAAAAAATAGTTGAGCATTTGTAACAAATAAGAACAAATTTCTTTCAACTTTGGCTCTTCTTCTTCTGACGATAATGATCAATATATGGTATCAACTTTTGTCGCTAAGATGTCCATCAAATTTCTAGGTCATGTGACTTTTTTAACAAAAGAGAAAGAGAGAATATCTCATGATTCTTGTGAAGACATTGATGTAAAGAAAGAGATTATGCAACAAAAAATTCTTTTCAAAATAAAAGACTTTTTGAAAAAATGTTTATTCCTCCTACAAGGAGAGAAAATTCATTGTGGTTGAGAAATTTATAAGAAGGCTAATTAGTGTTTCAAAGGGTAAGAAAAATTATTTGGAGAAAAAATCATTCTATTTATGGAATTCGTATCAAATTAGGAGGAGAACAAGCAAAAATTTATTTTGTGATTTGAAAAGAGAGAAAATTAGATATTATTTCTTTCAACCTCATTATTCTTCTAATTTCTTTCTTCTTTTATTTTGTCTTGATTTTTTGTATCTTTAATTAAAGTTTTTTTTTTCTTATTTATCTTTAATTAAAGTTTATATATATTTTCTTAAAAAAGAATTTAAAAAGATGTTCATATTTAGTTCCTTTCCTCTTCAATGCTATTAATCTCATAATTAGTGTTATTTATATTATTTTCTTAATTACTTTTTTTTCTTTCATTTAATTATTTATTTGAAGAAATTAGTTTGTTATAACTTCATAAGAATTACACATGTATTTTTACATAATTGATTTGTTATTTTTAAAATTTTTGGATCATTCTTCATCTTAAAGTTTCTATCTATATGTAATAATAAAGGTAAAATAGAAAATGTGGGGTGACACCTTCTTAGCAATAGATACTTATTTATTCTGATCAATGTTTCTGACATTTTTTGTTATTCTTTCCTTAAAATAATTGTTGCTTCGATTTTTAGTTTTAGTTTTATTTTTTTAGCATTTTCTAATTTTAAAAGACTGAAAAATTTATATTGAAAATTTACAAAATATAAAAAATAATTTATTTAACTCCTATCATCATTAATATTATTATTAATTTTTTTTACTTCTTTTCTTAATCTTCATTTCATCATTAATGTAATTTATNAATTTATTATGATTAAGGAAAGATAAAATTATTATTCCAATATCCATAACCATATATAATAAATTAAAAATTAATTGAAAAGCTGTAAATGGAAAAGGAATCACCATTTAAGGAATCATTATTTTTAAATTTTTGGATCATTTCTTCTTCTAAAAGTTTCTATCCATACGTAACAATAAAGTTAAAATAGAAAATGTAGTGACACCATTCTTACTAATAGATAGTTATTTATTTTTATTAATTTTTTTTGACAATTTTGGTTATATTTTTCTTTAAAATAATTATTGTTGTTTTGTTTAAAAAGATATTTTTAAACTGGTTTAAGAGTCGCCACTTAATTTTTTAAGAAAAATCAAGAAAACTATTGTTTTCAAAAGACTAAAACAGTAAATATATTGAAAACATAATGGGGTTTGGGGGTTCATATTAGTGTTCTAGGAAGGGTTTGAAAGCACCTAGAACACCCGCTAATGCGGTTATCCGACGATTAATTATTTGGCTAAAATAATTTTTACTTAACTCGAATGGCAAAATTGGACTATTTTATAGTTTTAAGACTATTTTAAAAAAAAAGGGAAACGCTTTAGTAGACTATGTTTTAATATTATAAGAAGTGAGTACTTAATTGGTTAATTTTTGAGATTAGTTCAGAATGGCTATCCTTCGGGGAATTAAATTGTGGTAACCTTAAGACTAACAACAAATAATGACAGGTAAACAAATATAAAATGATAAAGTAAAGAGGGAAATTTGGACCCAAGTCTGGTTTCCTGTCCGCCTGGACCAGTACTCGAGCCTAATCTCGTTTTGGGCTTTTGGCCCAATTCTGTTTTGAGCCTCCGGCCCATTTGAGTTATTTGCACCTGTCCTAAATTAACATAAAAGTTATTTCTTTGGGCCTC
>NW_026021732.1:0-881 GCF_019186545.1 Solanum stenotomum | reverse complement strand
GATGACCATTTTCATAACATTGCACAAATGACAACAATACAATCATGATACAACTTCAATAATGATTCAACAAGTCTTTCAATCAATTCTCAACACATCACACAAACAATTGATCACATTACTCCCAAACATATACCACAGGGAAATACACGAATTCCATACGCTTAACAAGGGTTTAGAAATCCACTTGCCTGAAATAGTCGAACAATCACTCCGGGACTTGAACCTTCCCCTTTCGTTGAACTTCTAAATCAATTCGATCTATTCAAATAAATATTCACAATAAGTTTTCAAAACTAACAACACTTATATTACTATAGGTCTAGCCTAGATCCAATAACTCACTCAAAATTATAATCAAGTTCTTAAATCTTGATGCCAATTAACATTTCAATTATCATATTTTCCAAGTTTCAAGTCTAGGGTTAAATTCAATTTGTTTCAATATCATTATTCGAATGGTATTCATGTTATATAATATACTTAATACTTATTTATATGCACCCGATATTATATATAATAATTGAAGTTGCGACACGATGTTCATAAGAGATTTCCAACATGAAACTAAAACACGAAAACTGCATCAATTCAGGTAGAAATCCTACACCCACCCTTCTATGAATTTGCTTAATAATTGGCTCATCATTGCGCCATAACTGATCCACTATCTATTGTATCCTAGACTCACAGAACAACACTAACAATGTTACAATATTTCTCTATAAAGAGTGAAAACTCAAAACTTACCAATATATTTTAGCATGTAGTTGTTTCATATACATCAGTCACTGTACACTAAGAAATAACTAAACAAAACAACAATTATAGACTGGTCTAAGTACATTGTCCATTTTCTTTCATAACATTATTATATTAAT
>NW_026021731.1:0-217 GCF_019186545.1 Solanum stenotomum | reverse complement strand
GTGCTATAGTCCATTGATATTTTGGTGATCCGGATTTTCGACGTCATTTTTGCCACAAAAATTTGTGGACGTCTATCAAGGCGTTGACTATGGAGACGTTTGGTCCCGATGGGAAAATCAGACCATTTTCAAGTTCAAACAAATCCTTGAGCGGGTAAACCCCCCATTTTGCCGATTTTCATGGGCTATAATCCAGGGATCTTCTGGTGATTCATAT
>NW_026021730.1:0-360 GCF_019186545.1 Solanum stenotomum | reverse complement strand
GAGGTCAAACTTTTTGGCTAATAAAGTACTCCCTCCGTCCCTATTTACTTGTCCATATTTCCTTTTTTAGTTGTCCCTATTTAGTTGTCCATTTTGACAAATCAAGAAAGGACAACAAATTTTTTCCTATTATACCCTTATTTACACTTCTTGAAAATTGTAAAAGTGTATGTTGTTTCCCTCCAATTTATTTCACTTTAATTCAAATAAGTGGTTGTAATTTTGAAGTGAAAAGTTGTCATAAGGGTAAAATTGTAACTTCACTGTGCTAATCATTGTTGCCTTAATCTGTGTGCCATTTCTAAAGTGGACAACTAAAAAGGGACGGAGGGAGTAGTAGGTAATTAATGGTGTTAAAGT
>NW_026021729.1:0-824 GCF_019186545.1 Solanum stenotomum | reverse complement strand
TTTACCGGGAAAGTCCAAATTGTACTCGATTAATATGATGAAAATAATCGATGAATCAATAATTTTATGTTAAATTCAGTTTACCCATAACATAAGGATCGTAAATATACCTTTTTCATTAAAAAGGGAGTCCAAATCGATAAAACCCTAATTTTTCCCAAGAGATTTACGATTAGGGAAAAAAACCAGAAAAAGAAATTATGAGAAAATGTCGAATTGAAGATTGAATACTAACCCTCATATTAATTCAAAAATAAACCCGTAAGAATCACTCAACTCCGATCTCTAGAACTCCCGATAAGCTCAAAATACCAAATGAACACAGTGTGAGATTTTTATAACAGTACATGGCTGTTATGCACCAGAAAAACAGCAGTTAATCTTTCACTAATAAGACCGTAATTTCCTCATACGATAGTGAAATGACCCTATTCTTTTTTGTAAATGTCTTAAATAATGATACGGACCTGCTCGTTCAATCGGAGCTCAATTTCATGCTCGTTTGCCCAGTCAAATATCATTTCTACTCGGTAAATAATTATTTCTTATTTTCGATAAAAGTCCAATTTCGGGTTAGCGAAAATGCACCAAAATTTGCAGATAAGTCCTATAATTCATGCTCAAAATTTCAAAACCTTCAGAATAATTTTTCGACCTTTAAAACTAGTAATGAACCCTTTAGTTGCCACAATTTGCTGAAATAGTGTCAAAGCATCCAAGAAGCTTAAAAGCTCACCCAAAACTCATTTGGCACTTCCCGAACACAAACCAAATATGCTACTAGCTTGAAAATGACATTTTGGTTTTGTAGTTTTTTACATAGT
>NW_026021728.1:0-259 GCF_019186545.1 Solanum stenotomum | reverse complement strand
CCTTCACCGTTGAGTCCGAAATGTCATTTTCAATCAGATTCCATATAAGGTTTGTATTTTTCCGACTCCGAACGAGTCCGAAACATCGAAATTTAAGTTTGAAGGGTTGTAGAATTTTGACGCGGCGGTGACGTGGCAGAGCCACGTGACGACACGTGGCAGAGGAGTTATATCTGGAAATTTCCAGATTTTAAGAACGAAATTCGTCCAAAATTTTTGTTCAACTTCAACTTGAGATTGATCCTTCATTTTGAGTCCA
>NW_026021727.1:15548-20601 GCF_019186545.1 Solanum stenotomum | reverse complement strand
TAATATCTTAACTCAAAAGTTTTATTGTATGCCTCATACATAATTGATAAAAGTTGAGTGAGGCTATCTTTTGTCTCACAAGTATGTGGAATCTACATCTTACACTTTTGGCATTGACTACTCAATAAGATTGGTGGCCGCCTAAACATCAACATGAAGCTTTATTTATTTTTTTGCTCAATTATTTTCTAAAAGAAAAGTAAGGCTAAGCTATAGCATATACATCGATTATATAGGTAAAAAACTTAACTAGAGTCTAGAGGTTTTAAGTTTGAGCCTCTGAGTAAAAAGAAAATCTTTCTAGAGAATATTTTTCTCTTTAATTGGCCTTGCGTGTCTCAAAATTGAATTACTCGAGAAATTCAATACAGATACTAACATTAGATGGATGAAAAAAAACCAATGGCCCTCAAAATTTTAGAGCCTAAAGTCTTTGCTTTAGTGGCTTGACCACTTTGGCGGCCGTACGTGACTTTTGGGTCCACACACTTTGAGTCTCATTTAATTATGAAATAAAAAGAAGTCTCACATAATTATCGTATATAGTGACCTTAAGAAGATAAAATAGAGTACTATGATAGTATGTGACCTTTCGATGTAGTAAGGGAGAATTTATTTGAATGAGAATAATAGAACAACTCGTACTACGTACATTCCCTTTCTTTATCGAATGATTTTATTTAATACCAAAGGGAATTAATATTAACCAAGTTTGTCACATAGCAATCAAACTTGATTTTAACAGTATGTCTATGAGGATATATTCTGGAAAAAAAAATCAGTTTTTTTCTCCAATCAAAAGCAAGATTCTATTGAAAAATATCACTCCAGCTGGATATAATATACATTTAATTTTCTTTTTGTAGATACTTTGTTTTCAAGGGGGGCATTCACAAAATATATTTCGTTCTTATCGGAGTTTAAACTAATTAATAGTGAATAAATAAGTGTACAAACTGAAAATGCAACATCTATATATAATTATTGACACATACACTGATACAAGTCAACGTTTTATAAATTTAGTTAAGTAAATAAAAATTAATGTGAGTTGATCTCTAATGATTTAAGCTAAAGATGAAGTGGTCGTACAATTTAACATGTTCAAACAAGATTTTTATTTTCTAAAAGAGAAAATTAACTTAAATATACAAATCGAACCAAGATAGAGATCATAGTGACATTGCAATATAATGTTCTTGTAATATTTTAAAAGTGATAGATTATATTCTTTTCATTTTCAGATTGAGTATGTTATGCTACTTTAAAATCCTTCTAAGGCATACAATTATATGCCCTTATCATACAAGTGTAATCAAAGAACAATCTAGATATATCACATCATCAACTTGTACCAATTTTCACCTTCTTCTTTTTTTCTCTTTTACCTAACATATTGCCTTCATATATAGCCTCATGTTAGTTTCAATTTTCTCAACAACAAATCAACCCTCAAATTTCACTTCACAACTTCTTTCCTCTTTACTAAAAGCTATATACATATATCTTGGCATTTGAGCCAAACTACTCATTGTTTCTTGAAGAAGTTGTTTCAAAATGGACATGGTGATGAAGTTGGGAACATCAAGCGCGGTGGTGATTTTCACAAAGAGTAGTTGTTGCATTTCTCACAGCATTGAAACCTTAATTCGTAGTTTTGGAGCAAACCCTGCAGTTTACGAGCTTGATACACATCCAAATGGGAAGCAAATGGAGAAGGCATTGATGGAACTAGGGTGTCATCCAAGTGTGCCAGCAATATTTATAGGGAAAGAGTTAGTTGGTGGTGCAAATGAGATAATGAGCCTTAATGTGAGGGGAAAGCTTAAACAATTGCTCATTAGGGCAAATGCCATTTGGGTGTAAAAATTGATCAATAATGACTAGCTATGTATATAGCAATTAGTCTAAATGTTTTGATGATAAATTTACCACTTAAATAGAGAGTACTCTTTTTGTTTTCTCTCACATTTTGCTTCTTGATGTATAAATAAAAACTACTTATACTTTGGTCATAGCAAGTCTTTTCTTTTTGCAATCTAGTGGCAGGGGTCAAGTCAAACCCTCCACAGGAACCCTTCATGGGTGACAACTTATATTATTTATTTATCTATAAAGAAGTGGCGATTTCGATTTAATTAATTTTGTAAAGACTTAGGAAGAATTTAATAGAGAAATTAGCATCTCTATGTATCGTTATGAAACTTGTTGATTTGTTCGAATGACATTCTTTACATACAACAGGTACAACTTGTTCTAACAGGCTAAAGACCACATGAACACACATATTGCAAATATTCTTATATGTACCTACATATTAAAAGTTTTGACTTTTGGTGACATATATACATGAATGAAATCTTCTTGCCATCAATAAGAAATTCCTCACTTCCATCTTTTGCATGCAATGGCATGGGGAAACTTTTTTTTCAATTCGGTATCCGGTACTATTTGGGGATGGACTAATTTGAATCTGCGTCGGAAAGTTCCATTTTGAGAGCAAAACATTTTCTACAAAAGACTATTTCATAATTTATATATACTCAAGGCTCAAATTTAAAATCTACAATTAAGACTGCTTCAGCCGTATAGTTATTTCTTTCACAAATTTGACATAGGTTTGCGTATGCTTTTCCTCTGAAAAAGTTGCCTCTACCTCTCTACGTACTAAACAAACCTTGTATTTTATGCACTTAAAAATACATCGCTTGATTAACATGATTCTTCTTGCTTCTTCTTCTCTCATATCGTACTCTCTCAATATGCACTATTCGAATTTGGTGGGAAAAAATACGTAAAGATAATTACAAATAATAATAAAAAAAATCAGCCGTTCTTCATTCAAATTAACATAAAGACTGAAGTCCTTTTTTCTCGTTTTTTGCTTCAACATAATTTTAGAATTTAAGTCATATATATCTGAAATTGATGAGGCATATAATATATATGTCCTAACTTCATGCCAAAATATCCGAAGTTGGCTTTGCCAAAGACATAACTACGAAAAATGTCTAAAGTTGGATCTTGCCAAGGACATATATTATAACTTCACTAAAAAAAAAAATGAAATAACGCCTTCCCAAGACACATCTTCGAAAGTACCCATGCAATTGAAATTGAACGTTTATTTTTACTTGAAGTATGACCTTGTTACATTTTGATACCTTGAGAGGGAAAGTAGAGTAATACGTTAAATATGTGGCCTTTCGAGGTTGTAAGGGATTGAGCATTTTTCATAGATAATTAGTAGTTGTACTAAATTCCTTTCTTTGATATCTACTTTATACTAAAAGGAATTTTAATCAAATTTGTCTATGGTACAGATCGTATAATTAATGTGGACTTGATTTCAACAACACGTCGTGAGGATATATATTCTTAAAAGATTTCTTCTTTTTTTTCCAAATTAAAAGTAATATTCTATTGAAAAAGTTAATTCCAGCTGGACATATAGATTTATTTTTTTACTTTAGTAGATGCATTGTTTTCAAGAGGGCATTCGAAAAATACATTTTGTACTTATCGCGATCGGAACTAAACTGAAAATGCAACATTTATAATTCTTGTAACATCGATCTTGATTCTTGATTACACTTTTCATGATTGCATATAATTATCGAAAAATACAAGTCAACGTTATATAAATTATTGAAAACTAATAGTAGTATTAATAAGGAAATTCAGGTCTGCACAGTTAAATAAACAAAGGTGTGCTTTGATCTCTAATGATTTAAGCTAGAAATGAAATGACCACATACTTTAATATGTTGATACGAGAATGTTGTTTTCGGAAAGAGAAAATTGCATTAAAAACACAAACCAAACCAAGCAAGCGTAAACTTGAAAAATAAATAAAATAGTGTGAAAAATGAAAATCCAAAAGGAATTTAGTGGCATTACAATGTTCTTGGAATATTTTAAAGATGTGATAGATTATATTCTTTTTATTTTAAATTTAGTTTTGTTATGTCCTTATCATACAAGTGATCAAGAACAATCTAGATATATCCATATCCACAACAATTTTCACCTTTTATTCTCTCTCTCTCTCTTTTAGTTAACATAATGCCTCTATATATAGCTTCATGTTAGGTTCAATTTTCTCAACAACAAATCAAGTCTCAAATTCACTTCACAAACTTTCATATATCATTTCTTGTATCCTTCACAATTTCTAATTTCCTCTTCACTAAAACCTAAAATCTTGGCATTTGGCCAAACTAATCATTTAAATTTCTACTTCAAACATGGATATGGTGATGAAGTTGGGAGCATCAAGCATGGTGGTGATTTTCACCAAGAGTAGTTGTTGCATTTCTCATACTATTGAAACCTTAATCCGTAGCTTTGGAGCAAACCCTATAGTTTACGAGCTCGATACACATCCAAATGGGAAGCAAATGGAGAAGGCATTGATTGAACTAGGGTGTCATCCAAGTGTGCCAGCAATATTTATAGGGAAAGAATTAGTTGGTGGTGCTAATGAGATAATGAGTCTTAATGTGAGGGGTAAGCTTAAGCAATTGCTAATTAGGGCTAATGCCATTTGGGTGTAGGAATTAATAAAAACTATATATATATGTAGCAAGTGTACTAGGTCTAGGAATCTTCATATAGTGAGACTTTTATCTTTGATCTTTGTAATTTTCTTCACATTGTGATTAATGATTAATCTTGATGTATAAATAAAGTTATTATACTTAATAGGTCATACGTAATCTTTTCTTTTGGAAATCTAGGCAATTTTGCTTTATCCACCGTTTATAACATGCATGAAGAGTACATCTTGTGGCAATATTATAATACAATAACTACATATTGAGTAATTACAATTTTTTAAATGGAGTGAATACATTTTGTGATTGAGTGTAAGTTATGCACATAATAAGTACAGAAATTTTTTGCTATATACTATATATCGAGTCATGACTCAAAATATATTACATATAAATCTTTTTAAAATATGGAATTTGCGATCTTAAAAATAAGACAAGTTATTTATATAAAAATTATCGTAATAATAATATGATGATGTAAAAATACCTTTTTTTTT
>NW_026021727.1:0-12611 GCF_019186545.1 Solanum stenotomum | reverse complement strand
TTGTTAATGGTTAAACGATTGTTACTTTCACACTTTTTGTTAATGGTTAAACGATTGTTACTTTCACACTTTTTCCTTTGAATGTGTCTAGTGTCTAAACTTGCAAGAAAAATGATTGTTACTTTTATGATTATTACTTTCATGCCAAATGCTGGAAAAATCATATGGTTTATTTGAAAATTTTCTTATCGTGTATATAATATATATGAGTATTTTCTTATTGGTTAAACCGAAAATCGAACCGTTAAGTACCATAAACCGATTAACCAAAAACCGATAAGAAATATGTTATTGGTTTGGTTATCGGTTTGAAGTATTTACAAACCGAAAACCGATAAACCGAACCAATAACACCTAAAACCGAACCGAACCGACCGATGCGCACCCCTATTTTCTTACTAGAAAAAGAGTTCTAAAATGAGAGAATAAACCAAATATGAAAGAATATTATATTTTCTTTTCAAGAAAAGCAAAAACATTTATGGTAATGTTTTGTCTTTTCTTTAAGGAAAAATAAATTTTAAATTATGGTAAGAAAATCAGGGTAAAACCCTAACAAATCTCCCCTTTTGGCAGGATTTTCTTGATAAAGCTTGATCTGTCTTCTTCATTGCATGATAATCTTATTCTTCACAAAATCTTCATCACTGTTGCTTGCCGTGGTTAAAAATAAAGTTTAAAACATATGGGTTAAAAATGGTTTAAAAATATTTTATTTTTATTTTCAAAGACGCAGCAACAGAAAGTTGAAAATATGATTTTAATCTTTTCTCCACATGTAGCTGGACAAAAATTTTCTTTATTATCAAATTGGTTGATTTGAAACCGCCTTGAATCTGTCTTCAACCTCGATGAACCTAGGTTATTGAACCATTGAATTATTGAACCATGTGCTCTGATACCACTTGTTGGGTTATGAAAGTGATTAGGGCATCATGCGGAAGCTTACAATTTGCAAATCATACAGTTGATAAATCAGATAACAAAAATTTATACTAAAAATCAAAATATTATTATATCAAATTAAAACTAATAAAAAGAAAAACATTGAAACTTTAGAGAGAATAAATCTCCCCATAAACAAGACTCGTAAATGACTACATTGTGGATGTAATTGTTTTTGTGTTAAAAGAAACAAACATATATTTATAGAGTCCTAAAACCTTTCCTACTAGAAAAGAACTAGCTACTCCAAAACCTTTTCTTACTAGAAAAAGAGTCCTAAAAGGAGAGAATAAACCAAATATGAAAGAATATTATATTTTCTTTTCAAGAAAAGCAAAAACATTTATGGTAATGTTTTGTCTTTTCTTTAAGGAAAAATAAATCTTAAATTATGTTAAGAAAATCAGGGTAAAACCCTAACAGGGGCGGGGTGCGGGGTGAGTATCACAATTGATCCGAAGAAATCTGTTCTTATCATGAAATAACTTTTGAAGTCGAATCAGAAACAAAGTTGAGTACACTAAACACCATGCATGAAGAAAGGAATATGCAAGGACATATGTGAACTCGGATATTTACTTAAGAAACTCCTTTCAGACCGGCCCGACCCAGCCTCCCAAGTACAAAAAGTTATATCCTTCCACTTTCTTGATGGGGAAATGAATTTTAAACAAGTATCACTAAAATCACTAATGGATGTAACAAGATGAATGCACATCTTTCATCTTTAACTAAAAATTTTAAATTCGAGCTCTAACAGTACTCCTAAATAAAATGATATATACCTTTTTTTTTGCCGCAAATCTTAATAAGCCGTACTAGTTGATTCTAGATACCGAATAGTTCTTCGTGGACATGTTGTTGCAATAAGGTCCATGCAAATCGTACTTTATTACAAAGTACAAAAGGTGAAATAATAGGACAAATTAAGAAAGAGGGTACGGTATACATACTAGGACATCCTTATCATAAAGTGATTCTCACTCAGAAAAAGAATTTAAATAAGAAAAAAAAAGTTATATGCTACCTCGAAAGGCCACATATTACCCGTTCCGTCGTTTCATTTTATGTAACATCATTTTTAATGAGCAAAACATCATTTTTAATGAGCAAAAAGATTAAATATGCTCCTAATTATATGAGATAGTACATATTTAGTACTATTTGTTTATAGACTTGAGATCTAATGTATTATTGCTGTTATTAAAATATGCTAAATTTGTCTTTATTTTCAGATGACAGAAGCTTCACACCAGTGATGTCACGTATTTCAGAATCAAGTCATATTTCTTAAATTTCATGTCGATACGAGCTATGTCAAACAGCGACATTCATTTATATGCATATGTGATGGAAATTTTGACAACGTGGAGTCATGGCGTCTCAAAAGCTATATGCCTTTATGCTTTTAAAAAGGTGTGATCCTTTACAATTCAAGTTGCATTTTTCCCTTACTACTTTCCAAAAGAGAACATGAATAAAATATGATGCTAAAGAAGAGTCTTTTTTTTTTTCACTCGAGAGCCCGGTACATGTGTTGGACCTGACTAAATTTTGATTCGCGCATTGCAGGACTCATTTCTGGAGGCTATACTTTCAACTAGATTTTTTTTCATTCTTAGGTGCTTGAATTTGAGACTTTTAACTAAGGTCGAATGTATCAAATCGTCCCACCACAACCTGCTAAAGAAAAGTTAATTGCATGGATGTGTTACCCATATGCTAATTAATTAAGTCAAAATTTAATCTTGAACCAGTGTACTTAGGTCAATTGCAAAGAACTTTAGTCAAATCAAAATCATTCTATTTTTCTTATACCATGTGTCAGTCGAACATCCTCACATAAAATAGAACAAATGGAGTAAAAGGCAATGAAATATGTAAAAGGCAATGAAATGAACCTCCAGATTGAAGCTCTAACTGATTCTCAACAGCTCAGTAGAGAGAGTGTCCATCAGGCTAACACTAGTCGGCAGATGTATAATATATGTATAATTTATGTATACTATACGTATGATCGTATATAATAAAATTATGTATAATCCATAATTTTCAGGTGAAGGGTGTTCAACTGGCTACCTTTCAATGGTTGTAGATTTGCCACTACCTATGTAAGAAATTGGCTTTAAAAAAAAGTATAGTTTTGTGTAGAATCAGATGATATTTAGTATCATAGCAGAGGATAGAGACCTCTGTTTCTTAGAGAATGCACAATGTTTGTGTCACGCCCCAGGCCTACACCCTGGGCGAGATCGACAACCGGAGACCATTTCTGGCCCCAAGCAAACCTTTGGCCTGGCTTTCCTAACTCAACAGAATAACTCCATGCAAATGCAAGGTTACAAAACAACTTAACTTATAAAATTTGGCCACAAAGGCAACTCAAATCTCAAAATAGNTACAATACTGAGATGGATGTTGGGACAGACCCCGCAACATCCTAATAGAACAGAACTAAGAGAACAAAATAATTGAGTCCTCTGGAAAGCAAGGAGGCTCACCACTGACTCTGGAGTGCTCAGCTGGATCAACGACGTGCAGGATGCTGATCCGGGGTACCTGTATCTGCATCGTCATAAGATGCAGGCCAACTGGCATAAGTACATGGAATGTACGAGTATGCGAGCTGGAAAACTAAGCAACAAATGCTAGAAGGAAATCTGGAAGAAACTGAAAAGCTTACCTGGCTCAACTCAACTTAACCTGACTGACTTCTTTCAATATAAGGCAATTTAAAACAAGTGCGATATAAAGAAAAACTGTTTAAAACATGCTATAGACTCTGTGTGTAGACAAAGATACAATAAGCCTGAGATGTATATAGAAATACAAATGAACTGATATATATAAAATATAATACTTTCTGTGTATGAAAATACAATAACTGCTGTGGGAGTTTCTCTAACCGACAACCATCACATAAGAACTATAGTGATGATACAACGATCGACCTCACGCTGCCAGAGCATCCTATACCCGGCCAAAGGTATAAGACTTGAACTGCCTAATGGATCCACTAGTCTATCTGGAAAAAGATTCATCTAAAAAGTATGATCCTTTTCTACCCATGGTGGCTAACATGGTTCTATGCGGGCTGTGGGTTCTTTGAACACTCCCTCAATTCAGTGCTCGATACTACTCCCAAAAATGTACTGGCTCTTATGTTTTTAAAACATATTTCTTCCTGCTGATATGAGATAATTACTCAAAAACTAGCCCGAAGGCTCTTTGGAAATCTCAGTTTCCAACCTTGCTTAAATGTAAAAACATTTCTTTAAAACTTCTTTGGGAATACATAGTTCCCTAACAACTTTGAGAAATTAACTCAACTTTATGTTCTTGACTTGACTTGAAACTGTATACTCTTTGCTTGACTTGCAACTTGAGCCTTAGATTGAAGTTAAAACATTCAATAAAGACTCTTGAACAACCTTAAAGACTGGCTTTGACTCACTTCTTTAACTTCTAGACTTAACTCTTAATTTCACTTGACTTGGAAACTAACTTTCCTTGAATTGGAATTATGAATTCAAGGTGTTTGACCACATGTTATGGACGAGTTCTTGACGTTTAAACGTACCTTGGAGTGTTAGAAACAACTAGAAAACATAGATATAATACCTAGGAACATGTATGAAAAAGTGTGAAAAAAATGGGGGAACTTGGCGTCTTTGGCGCTCTGCAAGGCGTGGAGCGCCAGACCTTGAAGCTCAGAAGGGACTTGCTGGCGCCCTGACTGGCGTGCCGCCCCAAGGGAAGGGCTTCAGAGCCCCTCTTGGGGCGCGCTGGCTGGCGAGACACCCCAGCCCTTTTCCCCGAAAACTTGACTTTTCTCCTTCATTTTTCCAACTCTAAACCTCCCTTACCTTTAATGTTTTCAACCCCAAACACTAAGGATCATAAAATCCCTCAACATACTAGAGATTCAACTCAAAAACACAATCAAATCATGTACTAAACCAACAAGAACTTCAACACAACCAACAACTTCAACAACATATCCAATATTTTCTCAATAATAAATATGAGTTTGGTGTGTGGGGGAAAGGATCAACCCAACACTAAGAACTCACATACCTAGTGGGGATCACCCCCGACAATATCCACGACGATCTTTGATGGAAACTTGTTTGATCTCCTCTTTCTTCTCTTCTTCTCCTCTTCACTCAAAAATCTCACTCTCACTCTTTTAAAATGGGACAAAATGATCCAAAAATCAGCCTAACACAACAATATAACCCCAAAAGAAATAGCTAGGGAAAAGACCAAAATGCCCTTAAAATTTCCGGACGGATTCCCTGCCAACTGCCCAACTTTCAAAGGACATAACTCGCTCATACGAACTCGGAATCGAGCAAACTTGGTGGCGTTGGAAAGATCATTCCACAAGCTTCGCAATCATACTGGAACTACTCCTAACTCATCCTGAGCTAGGAGTTATGACTGCTCAAAGTTGGCCAAAACTCACTGATTTCCCACACTTAACCAAATTTCCAGATTTTGAATTTTTTCCAAAAATGACTATTTCCAATTTCAAGCTTTTTCATAGTTATTTCAAATTGTCGGATGTTACAATATCTCCCCCTTGGGAACATTCGTCCTCGAATGAGGTTACTCTTACAAGGCTAAAGGTGTAACATCAACTCAACACCCAACAAGCAACTTATGCAAACACAACAACAACAACATGCTCATTATAATTAAAAGAGCACTAAGAAGGAAATTAATACCTTAATCTGCATTTCCTCCGGATTCAAAGAGATATGGATATCTCTTCTTCATGTCCTCTTCGGCTTCCCAAGTAGCTTCCTCAACAAACTGGTTCCTCCAAAGGACCTTGACTGATGCTACATCTTTCGTCCTCAGCCTACAAACTTGGCGATTTAAAATCTGAACAGGAATCTCCTCATAAGATAAGCTATCCTTAATCCTAACACTATCAGTCGGCAGGATCAATGAAGGATCGCCTATGCACTTCTTCAACATAGAGATATGAAATACCGGATGAACCGCTGCTAGTTCCTGTGGTAACTCCAACTCATAAGCAATATTGCCAATCCTCTTGGTTATGCGGTAAGGTCCAATATACCGGGGACTAAGTTTCCCTTCTTACCAAACCTTATAACCCCTTTCATAGGTGAAACTTTTAAATATACCCAATCGTTTACTTCAAACTCTAATGCCCTTCTCCTAACATCAGTATAGAATTTCTGGCGACTCTGTGTCGTTTTCAACCTCTCTTGAATCACTTTCACCTTCTCCATAGCTTGGTGAACTAAATCTGGTCCTATCAACCCTGCTTCGCCAACTTCAAACCATCCAATAGGAGATCTACATCTTCTCCCATAAAGAGCTTTGTATGGAGCCATCTGGATGCTGGAGCGGTAACTGTTGTTGTAGGCAAACTTAATGAGAGGTAGGTGATCATCCCAATTACCTTTGAAATCGATCACACAAGCTCTCAACATATCTTCTAAAGTCTGAATAGTGTGCTCTGCTTGCCCATCAGTCTGAGGATGAAAGACAGTACTTAAGTTCACCTTCGAACCCAAACCATTTTGAAAAGATTTCCAAAACTGTGCACCTCTATTTGAAATAATGGAGATCGGGACTCCATGAAGTCTCACTATCTCTTGAATATACAATTTGGCATAATCTTCTGCTGAATTGGTAGTCTTTACCGGTAGAAAATGGGCTGATTTTGTCATTCTGTCGACAATCACCCAAATAGAATCATGCTGTCTGCGAGACCTTGGCAACCCTGTGATGAAATCCATATTGATCATCTCCCACTTCCATTTCGGAAGTTCTATTCTCTGAGCCAAACCAACAGGCATTTGGTGTTCAACTTTCACTTGCTGGCAATTTGGACACTGAGCCAAGCCAAACCTCGTGAGCTTTAAATGGGTATGGACACAAAAATATCCCAGCAAAATCAAATTCTTCCTCTGGCTTTGCCAGCACAATAGGCTTCCAACCAGAAACGTACTACTTAAACTCAATAGGAATTAATGTTAGCAACCTATGTCACATATGTGGAAAGCCTGAAACAATAAAACACATCTTTATCGAATGTCCCAATGTAAGGCTGCTATGGAAGGAATTATGGGTAATATACACTTTAAATCAATTCACAAACAACCAGGAATCAGATTGGCTATCCCCACTAAAAAACCTCAAGGTACCTCTCAAACAATCACTAAATTGGCAAGATGTCTTCCCCTTCTACTTATGGAATGTATGGCTAACAAGGAACGATAACTACCACAATAACAGGGGGAAGAACATTCGAGCCGAAAAAGCTCTCGAACAAGCAGTTGAATTTCTTGCCCTCACAAACCATAACTGCAAAAGCAAAAAAAGAATAATAAAGCACCTGAAATGGACAACTCCTTCTATAGGTTTCACACTCAATAGTGACGGATCCTCTAAAGGCAGCCTAGGACGCGGTGGGACAAAAGGGGTCATTAGGGATATTAAAGGAGATTGGGTCGTAGGATATATGGGGAATCTTTACATAGCAAATAACATAAAAGCTGAACAAATAGCCTTAATGCAGGGGATGCAACTAGCACTAGCAAGGAAACTGGGATCTCCTCCGGCGGCTGGGGAACCCTCCAATACACCACAGCTTTAGGGAAACTAATCAAGTGGCAGATGCTCTAGCAAGGGAAGGCGCTAAACTAACTCAGGACAACTCTTTTTTGTGCATGGAAATTCCTCCGGTGTTTATTTCAAAAAAGCTGGAAGCAAACAAAGTGGGAACTAATTTTGTTAGGCTCACAAAGCCATCTTTTGCAAATATTGTATGTAATAGTACTGCTAATAGTACTGAAGAAAAAATGCCCCCTCCCCCGAACACCATTAGTAGGTGTTCAGCAATGCCACTTCAGTGTTCTAGTGTAAGGATCAGTAATTAATTAATATAAATATCATATTTTCTACCAAAAAAAAAAGTTCACTAACATATATACCCATTAGAGTAGTTAATTAGTCTCCTTGTTTAGTTAAGATTTTATTGTCAATTATATATACCCTTAATTTTCCCATATGTACGACACTAACCAACATACATGTAAAAAAAAAAAACCAATATGCATGTATATTCCATACATGAATACAATGAGACTCGAGAATTTCCATAATTATCTTGGATCTCAAAGATCATAAACCTTAATGGAGACATATTTTATAGATTTTATTTTATTTTCTTAATTAGATCCAAAAATGTGCCACACAACTAGCTAAAATGATGATAGGTAGTAAGGGTGCATTTTATTTTATACCAAAAGAGGAATTTTAATATATCAATCAAACTAGGAGAAGCTTCAAAAAATTCTCCAAAGTACGGATCATTTAATGTGGATTTGATTTCAACAACACGTCTATTTGAGGATATATATTCTTAAAAGATAGCACTATTTTTTTCTTCAAATCAAAAATTAAAAATTTAGTGAGCTTTACAATGTTCTTGGAATATTTTATAAGTGATAGATTTTGTTCTTTTTATTTTCAGCTTGAGTATGTTATGCTACTTTTAGAATCCAGATAAGGCATGCAATATGCTCTTATTATCATACAAGTGTAATCAAGAACAATCTAGATATATCATATCATCAACTGGTAATTCTTAGCAATTTTCACCTTTTTTTTGTGTCTTTTAGTTAACATAATGCCTCTATATATAGCTTCACCTTTGGTTCAATTTTCTCAACAACAAATCAAGTCTCAAATTCACTTCAAAAAACCTTTAGCCTTCACAACTTCTTTTCCTCTTATTAAAAGCTATAAACTACTCATTAATTCTTGAAGTTGTTACAAATGGATATGGTGATGAAGTTGGGAGCAACAAACGCGGTGGTGATTTTCACCAAGAGTAGTTGTTGTATTTCTCACAGCATCGAAACCCTAATTCGTAGTTTTGGAGCAAACCCTACAATTTCCGAGCTCGATACACATCCAAATGGGAAGCAAATGGAGAAGGCATTGATTGAATTAGGGTGTCAGCCAAGTGTTCCAGCAATATTTATAGGGAAAGAGTTAGTTGGTGGTGCTAATGAGATAATGAGCCTTAATGTGAGGGGTAAGCTTAAACAATTGCTCATTAGGGCTTATGCCATTTGGGTATAGAAATTACTTAATAATGACTTGGTAGCAAGTCTAGGAGTTTTGACAATAAATCAACCCCATTTGTAGAGTTTCTTTCTAGCTTTTTAGCAAAGGTTTCTATGCAGCAAAGGTTGTGTTTTTCTCCCATTTTTATTTGCTTCTTAATGTACTAAAAAGAGTTATACTTTGGTCATAGCTAGTGGCTATTTTACTTGTTCACAGCTGATGGGATGAAAGAAGTTCATAGCAATGATCATACTTTATGTATTGAATTTTAATAAAGTATCAATAACATTTTATATTACTTTATTATGGCTACACGTGTTATGTTCTATCATTTTTACAATATTTTCGATATTTAACGAAGTCCATCATATGAAAATAAACAATTTCAATCTCTTATTAATGATCTCTAACACCACTACTTGAAGTATATCTCGATTCTAAATCATATATAATAATTTCCAATATAATTTAGGTACTGATCATCTACACTTCTATTTAATTAATTATGTTCTCAAGTCTCAACATACCCTAATTCACGTGAGGCTTATTCTATTTCGTGAGTCAAGCCATCAAGCACATAAAAATTTTCATTTGATAATCGATAATGGTGTGTTTCAATTTCAGGACCTTTGCCTGTTCTTATATCATATCTTTAAAATAACCTATCTCCTATATATCACTTCAATCTACAACATCTTCCAGCTGGTGCAAGAGGCTGATTCAACATGGATAAATGTCAACTCCGATAAGGCAAATTTCTTTGACTTTTTTTAATTATTAATTATTCGAAAGATGATTAATTAATGCTTAATAGAAGAAAAATAAAATAAAATTATATTAATATTTAATATGCGTCATTACAAGAGAGTGACAGTGCTGGACTGCTATCAATGTTAGGGGATACATTAGTACTAGTACTAACAAAAAAAGTTTCAGCCTTATCTACTCTATTTCATTCAAGACAAACATTGGCAGAATTTTCCAAGAAAGGTTGAGATTGTGAATATGTTTGGAGTAGGGGAGAGCATAATTTGGGTAATCCCGAATCGAAATAAAAAATTCGTTGAATTTGTGGTTTGTGGATTGAATTTTGGAATCTTAGTATCTCAATTAGTTAACTATCTGAATTCCACCTTATTGATAGAGGTTCAATTCCACATATTATAATCCCCTCTCCGAAGCAGACAAAGCGAGAACCTTTTTTGCTAGCCATATTAAGCCAACTTTTTTTTAAAGCCAACTAGTACTAATAAATATTGTAATCAACCCAATCCCCCTCTCTAGATACAAATCGCAACATGCTCTGCCATTGCTTTCTAATGACGCATATTAACATATAAAATACTACCTCTGTTTTGTATCCAAAAAAAAAAAAAAAATCCCCTCCCCATTTGCCTTTATCTACCCCAATTTTATTTTATTTTATTTTTTAAAAAAAGATTCAAGTTCTATTTTTTTTTTGGATTTTAGATTTGGTACTTCCAAATTTTTGGATATTTCGAAAATATTATATCTTATATGTATTTAATCCTACCATTAGACATTAATCCATTACATATATCTCCAATATTAATAACTCCAATAACATATATATCCATTAGATTAATTATTGTTTAATTAGGATTTTATTGTCAATTATATATACCCTTAATTTCCCCATATGTATGACAATATTAACCAATGTATGAGACTCGAGCATTTCCATAATTATCTTGGATCTCAAAAATCATAAACCTTAATAGAGACATCTTTTATAGATTTTTATTTTATTTTCTTAGATTCAAAAATGTGCCACACAACTAGCTAAAATGATAATATATGCGGCCTTTCGAGGTAGTAAGGGTGCATTTTATTTTATACCAAAAGGAATTTTAATATATCAACCAAACTAGGAGAAGCTTCAAAAAATTCTCTAAGGGTACGGATCATATAATGTGGATTTGATTTCAACAACATGTCTATATGAGGATATATATTCTTAATAGATTGCACTTTTTTTTCCTCAAATCAAAAATTAAAAGGACTTTAATTTAGCGAGCTTACAATGATATTGGAATATTTTAAAGGTGATAGATTTTGCTCTTTTTATTTTCAGCTTGAGTATGTTATGCTACTTTCCAGATAAGGCGTGCAATATGCCCTTATTTTCATACAAGTGTAATCAAGAACAATCTAGACATATCATATCATCAACTTGTAATTCTTAGCAATTTTCACCTTTTTTTTTATCTTTTAGTTAACATAATGCCTCTATATATAGCTTCATCTTTGGTTCAATTTTCTCAACAAATCAAGCATCAAATTCACTTCACAAAACATTTAGCCTTCACAACTTCAAATTTCCTCTTCACTAAAAGTTATATACATATCTTGGCATTTGTCCAAACTATACGCATTTCCTGAACTCATTTAAAACATGGATATGGTGATGAAGTTGGGATCATCAAGCGCGGTGGTAATTTTCACCAAGAGTAGTTGTTGCATTTCTCACAGCATTGAAACCCTAATCCGTAGTTTTGGAGCAAACCCTATAGTTTACGAGCTCGATACACATCCAAATGGGAAGCAAATGGAGAAGGCACTAATGGAACTAGGGTGTGAACCAAGTGTTCCAGCAATATTTATAGGGAAAGAGTTAGTTGGTGGTGCTAATGAGATAATGAGCCTTAATGTGAGGGGAAAGCTCAAACAATTGCTCATTAGGGCTAAAGCAATTTGGGTATAGAAGTTAATTAATAATGACTTGGTATAGCAAATATAGGAGTTTTGACAATAAATCAACCCTATTTGTAGAGGTTCTTTTTAGCTTTTTAGCAAAGGTTGTGTTTTTCTCCCATTTTTATTTGCTTCTTAATGTACTAAAAAGAGTTATACTTTGGTCATAGCTAGTGGCTATTTTACTTGTTTACAGCTGATGGCATGGAAAAAGTTCATAACAATGATCATGTCTTTATGTATTGAATTTTAATAAATTATCAATAATATTTTATACTACTTTATGTGGTTATATACATACGTTATGTGTCATCACTTTTACATTTTGAGATTGAGCAAAGTCCATCATATGATGAAATAAACAATATCAATATCTTATTAGTGATACTTGAAGTCTATCTTGATTCAATATATCATATATAATAATCTCCAAATTATGTAGAGAAGCATTGAAGAACTTGTTAGTGTGTGTGATCATATCTCAGAGAGAACACACCTTTATTTGCTTGATTATGTTCTTAGCATGCACATCAAAATTCTCTTTTGGATAAAGGTTAGTGGTACGATTCGATCTCAGAACTCTTGCCTATTCTGATACCATGTTAGAAGTGTATATTGTTGAAGATAGGGGTACCTGAAGACAAGGCACACATTAAACAACGTGGTACAACAGTGTTAATTGTTAAAAAGTTCGAGTCGTACTAGGACTAGGCTACTGTGTCTTGTTAAAGAGTTATACCCATAGTAGTAGTCAAACCTCTACTCTTGTAATTGTATTTGCATTGTAGTATAACTCTAAGTGTAGCTAACCTAGGACTCCACAAACTTTCTGTAAC
>NW_026021726.1:0-651 GCF_019186545.1 Solanum stenotomum | reverse complement strand
GTGTTATAAGAGGCGGGACTCTTTTGGGAACAACCTCTCTATTTCATGAGGTAAGGATAAAGTCTGTTTATATTCTATCCTCCTTAGACTCACCCAACGTATATTATTGTTCATTTTCCGCTTCTATCAATTATTTAAAAAATACGAGTTGTTTGTATGTCTTGCCTATTTTGATGTATGCCAACAGTAATAACTCAATGGAATTGCTATTTTTGTACTGTAAATATTTAAGTTGTTCGATTTAATTTAGGGTTGATTTAATAGCTCGATTAACTCTTATCTATTAAACAAAATTATTATGAATATTGAATATCCAACATGTCATGTAAAAAATCTATATTGGTGTAGATATGTCACTTGCAACTGTAGTTGCTGAAGGTACGATCTGAAATTCCTTCAAGGATCTAATTAAAAAATCATTTGAATTGATTTAGTGACTTTTTAGGTGAAATATCACTAGTTGAGTGATTTTCTAGGAGAACAATCCTTAATTGAGTGACTTTTGAGTTACAAAACAAAGTTGAGTGAACTATACATAGTTGAGTGACTTTCTAAGAGAATTATTCATAGTTGAGCGACCTTATCTCTATTTTCACTTAATCTTCAACCTCAATTCAAAATGAAATGTGAAACTCACATAGGGTTGGGTTT
>NW_026021725.1:0-206 GCF_019186545.1 Solanum stenotomum | reverse complement strand
GACACATCAGATACATAAAAGAATAGTTTAGATACACAGAATAAACAGATCAAATACACAAAAAAAAATCTATTTTATTAGAAGTTGCAGATATTCCAAAGTTGTTATACGCATGATTTCCTTCTTAATTTTTGTTTTTCGGTTATATTCCTTATTTAAGTACACTTAATTATATGTATCTGATTAATATGTGTCCCAGATACATG
>NW_026021724.1:0-2734 GCF_019186545.1 Solanum stenotomum | reverse complement strand
GCTGATACTAAAGACTGAGTCTCAATCCACAACTATAGTCTCAAACCCCGAACAAAACAACGAACCCTCTCCTCCTCAGTAGGTAGTATCATGGCGGCATGCCTGGAGAGCTTGTGGAATCGGGCCTCATACTCTGATACTGTCATGGAGCCCTGCTCTAACCGAGCAAACTGATCTCTGAGCTGATCTCTGATGCTCCTGGGAATAAATCGGGCCAAGAAGGCCTCTGAAAACTCAGTCCATGTGACCGGTGGAGACCCAGCTGGCCTGGTCTCTAAGTATGTACGCCACCACTACCTGGCGGGACCATCTAACTGGTAAGCGGTGAAGTCTGCTCCTCTCGACTACACTAAACCCAAAGTCTGTAGCCGCTCGCGGCAAGTAACTAGAAACTCGTGGGCATCCTCCCCCACTGCCCCAGAAAACCTCGGCGGTGATAGACGAAGGAACACCCCGAGCATCTTCTACTCCCGTAGTGGCATGACACCCTCCAAATCGTCCGGCTGAACAACCGGTGCCACTAGCTGTTGAACAACCGGTACCGCTGGTGTAGGCTGGCCCTGCGGTACTGGAACGGCTGGAGCTGGGACCTGCTGCATACCCCCAATGGCAGCTAGTATCTGTACGAGCATCGCCTGTATATCTGGAGCTGCCACAGGCTCGGGCGGTAGCTCTATCACCGGCTCCGGAGTTTGCTCTCGGTCCTGGGCTAGTGCTGTAGCTCTGGCACGATCTCGAGGTCGGCCTCTACCCCTAGCTGGGACCCTACCACGCGTGCGAGCCATCCCTATAAAAGAGTGGTACAAGTAAGATTTTCAGAAACCGTTAAAACATACAATGCACGACAGTGATACAAAAGCGACACGTTCCTAAAGACATCCCGTAGCCTCCCGAAAATAAGTAACGGACGTCTCCGTACCGATCTGCAGGACTCTACTAGACATTAGCTCTGTACAAGTAAGACCGACGAACCTGGGCTCTGATACCAATTTGTCCCGACCCGATTTATCAAGTCATGATGGCACCTACTATAACCCACTAGCAGGTAAGCCAACCCNCGACCCGATTTATCAAGTCATGATGGCACCTACTATAACCCACTAGCAGGTAAGCCAACCCGTAACCCGGAACAACAAGTAATGGGTCTGAGGGTAGAAATTAAACAAGAGTAGGCAAATAACAATATAAACAAGCGGAAGCAACCCAAAACATATATACAAATAAAGATCCCTCCCAGAACCTAGAAGTCACCACTACAGAGCTACTATAAAATGAATACAGGTCCCAAAAGTGGACAACAGAGACTGGACTGTCTCGAAAGGAAGAAGACAAGTCTATATATACAGATGGAGACTGAAATAGTACAAAACGACGTGTGCTCACCCCCGTCTCCAGATAAGTCTATTCCAAGCTCGATCAACGCTGGCTACTAGTGCTCGAACCTTCATCACAAAATAGATGCAGAGCGTAGCATGAGTACCAAAACAACAGGTACCCAGTAGGCATCATAGGCCGACTGAGCAAGATAAGCAAAAGTGAACTGAAATGCAAATAAAGGGTCATATCAAGTGCAAAGAGTAGTAAATGGGGGGTATGTACACGAGCGTACAAGCAACAAAGACAAGTAAACTAACTAACTCCGCCGGGCTCCCATAAACCCGACGGGTACGCTCGTTCACAATAAAAGAAACCACCTACACGGACCCCCATAAGCCCGACAGCTGCACCGACAGTTGAAGTAAAATAATGGAGCTAGAAGGTCTATCACAATATTACCAATTTCCGGACTTTTAACTGAACCATTCCCAATTATATTCCAAGATCTCATCACATCCCGGAATTTAATCGGAATATCTCCAACCTCCAAAACCTCAACCTACAGATGAGTATTATCAAGACTAACTAAAGCTTTAGTGAGGGATTGGGAATACACCATGTGCAAGCTGGACCACGTACTCGAACCGGGTGCTGTAGCCAAAGGTCGGGCATGGGTGGGCTGGACCACGGACTCGAACCGGGTACTATAGCCAAAATCAGATCACAGGTAAGCTGGACCACGGACTCTAATCGGGTACTGTAGCTAAGCCTGGACATAAGTAATCTCGACCACGGACTCTAACCGGGTACAGTAGCCAAAACCAGATCACAGGTAAGCTGGACCACGGACTCTAACCGGGTACTATAGCTAAACCTGGACATAAGTAAGCTGGACCACGGACTCTAACCGGGTGCTGTAGCTAAGAATCAAAATCTAACCATACGTCACGGGAAATATCACCAAACCGATTACTATAAATAATCATTTTAGTCCGACCCTCATATACCCCAAATCGCCGAGGAAGTATCCAATAATGAGTAAGCTAGACCACGGACTTTAACCTGGTATTTGTAGCCGATAGAAAAGTAGGGCATTGTGGATACAAGGTCATAAGCTGAGTAACCGACAATCAGACTCAAGTCTGCTATATTAGTCTACAAGGTTCTGACCGTCCGAAACAACGTCGGAAAAAGTTCTACTGCCCAACGACATCCGAAATCTCGCAAGTCTATGGCAGCACTAGTCTAAGCCTAGACTAAGACCAAACATACTTCAAATCAATATTATCATATACACCACAAGGTATGGATGTTCAATAATATCAAGAGGCATGCTGTCATAATCCAACACTTTCCCGAAATAAGGTCTAAGGCAGGAATTATAGAAATATAGCATGCTCGACACCCGAACCCCTCC
>NW_026021723.1:0-343 GCF_019186545.1 Solanum stenotomum | reverse complement strand
CAATGCCCTTCTTCATGCCATTCCACCTATAAACTTCACGCAAATCACGATACATCTTGGTGGAACCCGGATGAATAGAATATCTGGAGGTGTGAGCTTCCTCCATAATCTTCTCTTGGAATCCATCTACCATAGGTACACACAATCTACCTTGATATCTCAATGCACCATCTCCCCCTTGTTCAAAAGCTAATACTCTTTGCTTCTGAACATTTGCCTTCAACTCAAGCAAAATGGCATCTTGATCTTGCTACTCTTTCACTTCTGACATTAATGACGACTCGGCCCCATTTGCCACCCCCAGGCATGCCAGTTTGTGCACATCTTTTGCTAACTCTCTCCT
>NW_026021722.1:0-343 GCF_019186545.1 Solanum stenotomum | reverse complement strand
CATCGGCCTTCCATGTAGCCTCCTCAACAAACTGATTTCTCCACAAGACTTTGACTGATGAAACTTTTTTTATTCTTAACTTGCAAACCTGACGATCAAGAATCTGAACATGAATCTCCTCGTAAGATAGACTTTCCTTGATATCAATATTCTCGGTAGGCACAATAAGTGAAGGATCACCCAAACACTTCGTTAGCATATAGATGTAAAATATTGGATAGACTGCTGCTAACACTAGTGGTAGCTTTATGTCATAAGCTACCTTACCAACTCTCTTGGATATCCTGTAAGGATCAATCTATCAGGGACCGAACTTTCCTTTCTTACCGAATCTCATAACACC
>NW_026021721.1:0-588 GCF_019186545.1 Solanum stenotomum | reverse complement strand
ATAAGGTTGGTGCTTCTAAATTTCTCAAATTCAAGTACAATTGTTTTGAATAATATGTTTGTGTCCATCTAGTATTAATACTTGACTTTAATTCTAGTAATTATAATTGATTGTTTGTTAGTATATTATTGTTTTTGTTTGTTGGTTGAGTTATTCAATTGTTAATTTGATTTGATTATTGTTAATTAGGTATAGATAATTGAAGATTTTTATTTTAAGGTTTTTTTAAAAAGAAATTAGGCATTTTTAAATTGGGCATTGTTAGTTAGTGAAGAATTAGCATTTTTATATTTTAGAACTAGTTTAAACTTGAGAATATGTAATTTGAGGTTAAATTGAGATTTTTTTGTATTTGATTTTAGGACTAGTTAGTAAAGCGTTAACTTGAAGTTAGAAATTAGTAATTGAATTGTTATGAGTAGAAGATGAATGTTTGAATGTCATGAACTTAATTAGAACTTGAACTTAGAACTTGATCTTGAACTTGAACTTAGAACTTGAACTTGAACTTAGAACTTGAACTTGAAATTAGAATTTGAACTTGAAATTAGAACTTGAACATGAACTTAGAAGTTGAACTTGAAATTA
>NW_026021720.1:0-226 GCF_019186545.1 Solanum stenotomum | reverse complement strand
GTAAATCCACTAAAAAAATATGACTCGTATTCAGATTCCAATGGTTGAGGAACATGGGATGAATCACTCGCTCCACATTTCTCTGATAAAGGAGGACCACATAGATCAAGGTTACCGCCATACGAGTCATTTTCAAATGTGTTGAATTGTGGACCACGAGGAATTGTTCCAACGAGAACATTATGAGAAAGGTCTAATTTTTCCAGAAATGTTAGCCTTGTCAATT
>NW_026021719.1:0-313 GCF_019186545.1 Solanum stenotomum | reverse complement strand
TCACATACCTAAAAGGGATCACCCCCGAAGATATCCACAACGATCTTTGACGAAACCTTTCTTGATCTTCTCTTTTTCCTCCTCTTCTCCTCTTCTTCTCTTCTTCTCCTCTTCACTCTTAAACCCTTACTTTCACTCTTTAAAAATGAGAAAAACTAATCAAAATCAGTCTAATTACTTTCACTCTTTAAAAATGAGAAAAACTGATCAAAATCAGTCTAACACACTCATATATATCCAAAAGAAAAGGCTAGGGAAAAGACCAAAATACCCTTAAATCTCCGAACAGACTTCCTCCCAACAGCCCAACTTC
>NW_026021718.1:55569-57595 GCF_019186545.1 Solanum stenotomum | reverse complement strand
AAAGATTTTGAAAATAGGGAAAATGAAATTCAAAAGCAATCAATTGTCATGAATCATACAATTTTCGTTTGATTTTGTGATTTACGAGCGGGTGTTCATTAACCTTTTTTAGTATTCAAAAAGTCCTTTAGTTCAATTGATTTTGAGACTAGATTGAGGCCTTTTTGATTTCTGATTCCTTGTGTGCTTAGTTTTTAATATTTTTGGTGTATGAATATTGCCTAGAACAGTCACAAAAATGTGATTCAAGGAATAGTCCTAGATATATATTGGCTTGGAAGATAAACCTAGTCCCTCTTTGACTATCCTCTTTGACATAATTTTCCTCCCGGCCCCTTAATATTGATCCTAGTCAACTCCATTGAGACTTAAAGTATTTCTTTGGTCATCATGACTACTACTAATTTTGCTATTTCCACTTTATATCGACATGGGAGATTGATATGTCAGCATGTTATCTTTTATATACTATAATTTAAGTAACACTTTGACCTTTTTGATTAATTTCACGTTGAATTATCAATATTTAATGCTTTTAACGAAAACTACTTTTAAATTTATTATATCTTTGAACAATCAAATATTTACAAAAACTGTTGTTTAGACAGAACATACCAATTAACTAGTTTAATATATATGGTGCATGTGAGACGGGATTTAGTTAACAAAATTTTATATATGGTTGGTGTCTGTTTGTGTCTGCTTAGTATTAGATATTATGATCATTAGATAAACAATATAAGTCGTGTGAAATATATGACATAAAGGAACCGCTTGGTAGGAAGGTTAAGGAATAAGAGGTAACTAATCCCGAGACTAATATTATGATGAGTTAATCCCATAATTGATCAATCAACTAAATGAGATGTTGGTTGCCATTTTTAATTTGCATAGTCGCATAAATTAATGTCAACTACCTTCATTTCAATTTGATTTTTCCTTTTTTGACTTGTTACAAAGCTTCAGATTTTTTTAAAAAAAAAGTATATCTTGTGATTTTAAATTAAAGATATGTGCATACATAAATTATATAAAAAATTTAATCTTGGGGACTTAAAAATATTATGTGAGAAGTAGATATTAAAGAGTTGCTAAAAAAGCAAAGAGACCTTCTTCTTTTATATAAACATAAAAGCAAAACAAGATAAACAAATTGAAACAAACAAGAGTTAGACTCTAGCAACAAATGATATCCTACCATAGAGGTTTATTATCAATTATCATGTTTTTCATACTGTAAATAAGTGTGTTTTTGTGGATGCATACAATAGATAGACGTAAAAATTAATGATTTTCTTTTTATAGGTTGGTTAAACTAAAAAGCACCATAGTACTATTGAGAACTATTAACATATATATTAAATGAATTTTTTAATGGTACAACAATGGTATGTAGATCTTTTCCTTTACAAGGATGGAAAAAACATAAAACAAAAGTAAAAATTGAACTAATTGATAATAACAGTATAATAATCCAAAAACCATTAAAGTATAATTTTAATGATTTAACCGAATTTAAGATACATATAGATGAATTACTAGAAAAATGATATATACAAGAAAGCAATAGTAAGCATACAAGCCCGGCATTTATCGTAAATAAACATAGTGAACAAAAAAGAGGACAAAGTAGAATGGTTATTGATTATAGAAATTTAAATGCAAAAACTAAAACATATATATAATTATTTTAGCAAATTTGATTGTAAATCAGAATTTTACCACTTAAAACTAGAAGAAGAATCTAAAAAACTAACAGCATTCACTGTACCACAAGGATTTTATGAATGGAATGTATTACCATTTGGATATTAAAACGCACCAGGTAGATATCAACACTTTATGGACAATTACTTTAACCAAATAGAAAATTGTGTAGTGTACATCGATGATATATTATTATATTCTAAGACACAAGATGAACATATAAGATTATTAGAAAAATTTATACACATCATAAAATATTCAGGTATAAGTCTAAGTAAAAAGAAAGCTGATATAATGAAAAATCAAATAGAATTCTTAG
>NW_026021718.1:0-54301 GCF_019186545.1 Solanum stenotomum | reverse complement strand
CCAACAAAAGAATAATTGGTATATCAACTATCATACAAGAGTTAGCAAACAATTACTTAAATGGAAATGCTATATGGAGCTACTATGCAAGAGATCAGTTAATGATTTATTCTAATTCAAGGGAGCTAAGGAAAGCAGATATGGATGAAGTCCAAAGATGGATTTTATCACTACTAAAGCCAGAAGAACGACCTACGACACGAGCATTAAAAGAAGGATTTATTTCATCAGAATTATTAACCAGATATTGTAAGCTAATTGGTCAGAAATACCCGGACCATATATGTTCAAAATGCAACGGAGAAGATAATATAATTCCAGATGTCCAGCTGGAATAATTAACGAAGAAGAAAACAAGAGGAAGATAAGAGCGGAAAGAAGATATGTTATAATTTGTCAAGATATGTAATAATACAAAGTTGTCAAGATATGTGTCATAAGGTAGGTATGGAATAGGTATGGGTCTTTTGTCAAATAATGACAAATGTAGTAGATAGTGTACATTATTGTGCAAATAAGTCGTAAAGTAGATAGTAGTAGACAAAATAAAACTATTCATGAATAGTAGTCATGAATAGTAAGTAGACATGTGTAAAAAATGTGTTAGGATAAGCATTTAGAATAGTAAGTTTGTGTGTCTATATATAGACTTAGTAGTAACCTATCTCTCAACTTGTCTTCTTCAACCTGCTGTACATGGATCATAAGCCTCACTATGTCCATGTCCCCTATCGATATTGTAGCCTTACCTCTTTGCTTGGCAGACGAGACAACCAGGACACAACTCATCCTGCTTCTCATATCAGCAACCATCTCTAGTGCATAGCAGGACAGTTGATTGAAATTGAGGTTGTACTCATGAAAACTGATGGATTCCTATTTAAGAGTGAGGAATTCTCTTACCTTTTCCTCTCTCAGTTCATGGGGAAGGAAACACCCAAATAGGCCTCTTCGAACACAGCCCAACTCACAATTGGTGCCCCTTTAGCACTATGCTTCTTCCATTGGGCGTACCAAAATCTAGCAACACCCTTGAGTTAGTATGCAACTAGTTCCACAGGCTCAACATCTGTGATAACGCTCAACTATACTTCATCAAATACCAAGTGTAAGCGGTAGCAATCAAGTATAAACGTAACAACGAGTTGGATTTGATCCCACAGAGATTGATATGGTAGAGAATTCAATTAAGAAGTTAAAGAAGTGTTGTAATAGATTGAAAGAGTAGATATTTTCAAAATAACTAAAGCAAATGGCAAGGGTTTCACAACTAGTGTTAATTGGGGGGGATTAGTGAACTATTAATAACTACGAAAACAGGGGAGTAGTCAAGTAGTAAGAAATCCGTGTTAAATGTCAATTTCACTGTATGGGTGATTATTATTTACATAAAACTATTGAATCTTAGTTGGTAGGCTAGAATTTAGGTGTAACAACTATTACGAATCAATCGATTTCTCTCAGAACCCGATAAGTCCAACAAATATGAAATACCCAAAACCTCCATTAATTTAATTTCTCGTGCTAGATTGGTAGGATTGAATTTAGAACCACTTTTTCAAGATGATTCACAATAACTCAATAACTACAATCATCAATTGATAACTTTAATTCTAAAATATCTTCCTAAGCAAGCCTACAATACTAAACTAGAACTGCATTTGCAACTACAATTAATCAATAAAACTCAATTATCGATTGAACCCACTACAAATCAACAATTAAATCAGTAAATACTAACACCCTTAAACTAATTGAAATAAGTAATCACATTATCACACCCCCTAGAATGGGGGTTTTAGCCAAACATAATAAAAATCAAGAGAATATTACCAACTATGTTCTCCATCAGTTTGTGTAACATATTGCAAGTCTTCACAATGCTCAAAATCAGTTCCAAATCAATACCAACCTTAAATTCCTACTGAAAAAGACTGAAAACAATATTTAAAGTCATTTAGATAGATAAACTCAGACTTAGAATGTGTGGAAACTCCTTTTCTCTCTTAAAAATTCCATTATACGTTCCCAAATTTTTGGCAACAGAGCCATTCGGCGGAATAAGTCGAGCATCGCCGACCAGTCCGGTGATGCACCAAAGTTCACTTTCCATCACCTTGTTGACTTGACTCTTCACCATTTACCTTCTGTGACTTTTGGCGATCAAAATCGTTATCGTCGATCCAGTCGGCGCTTCGCTGATACGCCAATTTCCATCTCCTAGTTAGCTTTATCCCAGGCCTAGCCTGCTGTAATTTTTGGCGAGCTGAAGAACCATTCGCCGAGTGTTCTTGGCGATCATCAGCCATTCTTGTCTTTTGATTTTTAAGTTTTTTCACTCCTTTTCGCCCGATAATGTCCTTTCGTTGCTCTTTTACCTTTATTAATGCAAAGTAGCATTTAAACATCAATTTAGAGCATAATATAGACATTGATGATATTAAAACTCTATATATTAAGTACTAAATGAGTAAAAATTCCCGACTCATCAATTTGTAACATGCATCACCTCAAACAATTTATGTAACTCCTCCACAAAGTTCTCTTTATCCTCAGTGACACTTGAACCGGTAAAGTCCGGAGGATTCATCATTAAGAACTCACGAATCCTGGATGTATTAGCCACATCTTGTCAAACGGCTCCTTGTTGACTAGCTTGATCGGCCACAACTTGACTCGACATCCTGATAGCATTTCGGCACTTAACATAGTTACCTCTCCTTGGGGTTCCACTTCTGGTGCGTTGGGAACCCCTTGATCCTGGGGGTCAACAATTCACCTAGAAGGACTACCTCGAACAACTCTTTTTAGAGGCATGATCTAAAAGATACATGCAAGCATGAATTATAAGGAAACCTTCATAAAGTTTAACTCTATCGCGCCAAAAGAGTATGAAAGAAGTTATATATTTCCTAATTGTCACAACCTCCTAATTTTAGGTGTGGCACGCTTCACACCGATAACCAGGACTCTACAAACACAGCTTCATAGACACCCTAGGACTCTTGAACTCTGTATTGTGATACCAAGTTGGTCATTCCCCGAGCCTACACCCTGGATGTGGCCGGCACTCGAGAACCATTGTTGGCCCCAAATGAACCCTTGGCCTGTCTAAACGTTTAGCAGAAGACTGACTAAAAAAAAAATCTCAAACTAGGTCAACTCATGTGATATCATAAATAAAATAGTTTACTAAGTAGGCTCAAAAGAACATAAGTGTTCAACTCAAACTCTTTAAAATATCAACAAGGGAATGAGAAAAAGACTCCTCAACTACTGTTGTGTATCTATGAAGCCTCTAATAACTATGATGGAAGTCAAGACAAGACCTACGACATCCTAGTATGACTGAAAGTAAATGGAATGGACAAGCATGCAAGGGGAACTCTAAGGCACAGACATAAGCTTCAGATGATAAAAAGGAAGAACATACTCACCTCATTTAAACTCAACTAAAGGATACTCAAAGAAACTCAAACTCAGAAATACTCAGCTCAGTTTAATAAAAAAGCATCAATAAAGATGCATTATAAAGAAAGCTTTTAAAATAGTACATAATAACTTAATGTATTTAAAATACAATAATAACTCTTTTACTCTTATTTGGGAGATTCTCTAACCGACTTCCATCACTATGAGCCATGTGATGATAGATCGTTTTGCCCACCCTGCCAGAACTGTCCAATACCTTGCCGGACTATAGGAAATCCTCAACTAAGTGGATCCACTAAGCTATGCTTAAAAAGGAATAAGAAATCATCTTAAAAGTATGACCCTTTAACCATGTTGCCATACATGGTTTCTGAGGATTTTGAGTTGTCTAAACTCGTCCCAATATCGGTGCTTAATATTACTCCCAATAATATAGCTCATGCTAATATGTTTAAAAACATTTCGTAAACCTCACACTTTGAGATAATTATTCAAAAGGTTCTCTTAAAAGAGATAGTGCTCAAAACTCCTCATGAACTTATTTTAGAAATCAAAGTTTACTCTCATTGTAAATGTAAAAGTCTCTCGAACTCTCTAGTTTAGCTTACAAGTTTTCGGGATATTACAATATCTCCCCCTTGGGATCATTCGTCCTCGAATGACGATTCTAAACACTTCTTAAAGTCACTACTATAGACTAGCAGTCAACCATGCATGCAAAAAAATCTAAATGCACACATCCAAGGAAGAAGACTTCAATTCCAAGCTAAAGATATTCAATGCAACACAAGGGAGTAGGAAGTACATCTACGAAACCAAAATGCATGAAATTCTATATTTCCTACCATATCCTAACTAAAACATTCTCAACATATACTCATGGAGCCTCAATGCAAATTACTCTCAAAAAGCATTTACTCAAGGAGGAATCTTTCAACTCCAAACTAAGGCATGCTCATTAATTCATCTCATGTAGTCTTTATGCAACTCAACTCAAATGCACTACAACATGAGGTGAAACAATGCAAACTCATTTTCGTTTAAATCACATGCTCTCATGAACATGTATCACATAAAAAGATCATGGAAACATACAAATCACACATGACTTCATATATAAGCAAATCAAGAGGAACTTATCATCTCAAGATCTTGAATGTTAAAGGAGGAATACAAGGAAAAAAAATTAGGAGATCGGGACTTCTCATTGGCCCTAGGCCTCCCAAATAGCACCCTCACCTAAAACCCTCACTAAAGGACACTCCATACCACATCATGGAACAACTTTCTTGTTCTTTTATTTCTTAACTTGTCGGCCTAAGACCTCTACTGGTACTTCTAAATTAGAGAGGTTCTCATTAAGCAACTCTAGCTCACAAACAACCTTATCAACTCCACTTCAGATCTCACATAAGCCTACAAACCAAGACTAAACTTCCCAAAACTTACTACACCTCTCAAGGTAAGAATTTCAAGCAAACCTAACTCATGAATACCAAGAACACTCAACAACCGTGCTATCTAAGAACATCATCTCCCCCTTGGGAGTAAGCCTATACAGACTCTTCTAAGCCTCATTTCTTTCAACTCCGAGGTTGGAACAAGTCATCACTTAAGCTTTTACATCCATCACCCAAAATGATTCTAAACCAAGGTGAATTACACTTGTTCGCTTCTTAGAGGAGTCTATTCACTCAACCCTTCTAGGCATTACTTAAACACTCTATTCATCAAATCTACCTACATACCTCCAAAACTGATCATGACTAAGTCGGGTTCTACCATCAAATGTCCATAACCATAATGCAACCCATTCAAACTAAGGACAACTTCAAAGTCTATCTAATCACATAGCTATAATTGGCATCACAACCAACTTTTTCTCCCTCGCTCCATGTAACATAAGCCCTTCGAGTAGTCATATCCTAAAGACCATCAGATAAGGAACAGGAGAAAGACCTTACAGAGTTAAACTTTATGGCATGTCTTAGAGAATAAGAAAATGAGATTTCCTAAGCATCCAATAGCCTCCTATTCATAAATGTGGCACGCTTCATATTTATGAACAAGACTCTACTAGACCTGGTTTGAGACAATCCTAGAACCATTCTAAACATTGTTCTCTAATTACCAAGTTTTTCATGACCCAGGGGTACACCTTAGATGTAACATGATGTACTTGACTTCAAAGGGGTCTCATACAAGTCCTTAGCATATCCTGAACATAAGATAATAGAAATGTATGGAAAATTTTAAAAAATTTATCCATACAGTCAAAGTCTTTATAAAATTCAAGCGAAAGTCTTTCTATATTTTGTCTCAAACCATCTAGACTCAAATGGAATTAAAATCATTGGGACGCACCCCATATAATAGTCTCATGACATGAAAATAAAAGACATAAAGGAAATAGTGGGTTTTGTCCTCGTTGCTATGAGGACTCACCAAAATCTTCAACTCCTTGCTTCTTAGAAACCTATCTCCACGAATAGAACTCAAGTCTCCCAAACCTACATTTGATTAGAATAGAGGCAAATTATGCGTTAGTACAAAATGTACTAAACATGTTAGCTAGCATAACACCATAAGAGCATAAGAAAAAGTTTAGTCAATATAAGACATAATCCAATATCATATGAAATACTTCATGCAACATAAACTATAAGCATAAGAGACAATATCATAATCACAAGTAAAATCTCAAATATAACATAAGTATTATTCAACTATTTAGTCACCTATACCATAATAGAACTACTCTCAACTAACCTAAAAGCATACTTGTGTAATGCATGAGTAGCATCCATAATACTACGCAAGCTAAGTATCCCTTTTTGGTCATCTTAATCATAGTCTATATGCATGGTCAAGTCTTAAGCTTTTAACCATAAGGGCACTATACTCCTATGTAACCGCAAAGAACACTTGTGCAATGCATGAAAGGCATCCCATAATACCATTCACACTAAGCTTAACCTTGAAGTCATCATAGTCATATTTACCCTCCTTTGGTCTCATTATTAGCTTACTTCATATAGACAAGGGAACTATCACCTTTAGTCAATCCTATCATGGAAGGCAATTATAGCAACAATCTATCAAAGCATACCTCATGTAAGACAACACTCATTAGGTAACCCTAAGTCTTACTTGTGCAATGCATGAATGGAATCCCAACTACCATTCATACTAAATACTTCTTTAGGTCATCATACTCATGTTTCTTAATTAGAGACTAGTCCCTTTTAGAAAGCATGGGAAAAGTAGGAGACACTTCACTAAACCTATCTTAGTTCCTCATTGTTTCGAACCATAGAAGATACTATACTAGCTACATCTTAGTTCTTCAAGTTTGCACTCTAGGAGATGCTCCCACATGCATGATCTTAGTTCATTAGTTGAGATGGACTTTAGGAGTTGTTTTCTCAAGCTTAATCTTAGACCATTAATTATGTTGGACTCTTGGAGATGCTTTCTCAAGAATAATCTTAGTCCATGAGGTTTGAACTCTAGGAGATTCTACATTAAGAATAATCTTAGTTCATTACTAATCTTGCTGTAATTGGGATATAGCCTTAACTGACATGAGAACATATGAGCTATCACATGATCTCTCACGGTGTTATCCACACTATTAAGGGTTGGTCTACTTGCCTAAGGTAGAAACAGTTTGTTAGCTTAGTTTGATCCACTAGCTAACTCTCCTATGGGGAAAGTAGTTATGGGAAACAAAGATTGCTATTAGAAACCAAAAACTCCACTAGGTGAAGGCTTCTATCTCATGAGACTCACTTTGGGAAATCTGAACTATTCTAGGTGAGAGATCCCATGTTGGAAGCCCAAACTCAACTCCATCTCTTTTCAATATCCACTCGGTGCTAGGCCTAAATCCCACAAGATAACTATTAAGTCTCTACTTTGACTCAAGATTATGGAAAGATATCCTTGACAACCAATCCATGCTAGTTTACTAAAATACCTCTTTAGACCATGTGTGAGCAACTCTCACCATCAATGACCTAGGTATGAAGGCTCTATAGCCTTAGGTTCAATTAGGTGAGAAAAAGACATTCAACCCTAGAACCATTAATAACTGAGAACCCTTTTATATTAGGTTCATATTCATGTCTAATATCATTTCTAAAACTCTACAGTAGACATGGATATCATCATGACTCAAGTGAGTCTATCACTTCCTTCCATCTATTATTCCTAAGGTGAATTAGGTAGATAAGGATCTTTCATCACAATTCTATTCATTAGCCTTGTATTCACGTGTAGATTTTACTCTCAAATTCTTAGCATGTATTGTTAATCATATTGGCTTTACTCTCAAGCCCTAGTGATCAACATTAATGACTACAAACCCTATCCTCAAAGATTTACTCCTCACCATCAACATTTATACCTAGATTTCAAGTTATTCTAATCACATTCTTCATTACTAGGTGATTCTAGTGATAATTCATCACAAAGGTTCAACTTCAAGATGTACAAGTCAAGATCCATCATATATAATAAATTCTAGTTCAATTCATGCCTATAGGATCCTAATATTGAAAAATTACTACACATGACTTTGAATATTGAAGATCATCTATGAATACTCAATTTAACCTCTCATGGCATAAACCCACAAAATATCAAATTCACCAATTAGACTAGGGTTAACAATGGAAATCACATAAATTCATCATAAAATCATAATTCAATGCTAAATCAATCATAATTATGTATTCTCCACTAGATTGGAATCAAACTTAAACACTTCCCATAATGTAGGAAGAAACCATAGCTAGAATTGGGTTTTTGACTTCACAATTGAGGGAAATCTAGGGGGGTCTATCGGTGGAAGAACCCATAGATGAATAAGATAACATACCTTGATTCAAATCCCTAACAAAAGCTATAAAAATGGAGGAAAGCTTCCCTTCTTCTTCTTCTTCTTCTTCGTCTTCTTCTTCTTCTTCTTCTCCTTCTTCTTCTTCTCCTTCTTCTTCTTCTCCTTCTTCTTCTCCTCCTCCTCCTCCTCCTTCTCCTCCTCCTCCTCCTTCTCCTCCTTCTCCTCCTCCTCTTTTTTTTTTCTTCTTCTTCTTCACTTCTAGAGAGAGAATTATTTGGAGAGAATTTGGTTTCTTGGAAGAATGAATGAATTCACTTAGTTTAGTGGTCTATTAGTCTTATATAAGTGGTTTAATAACTAACTAACCGACCTGACTTAATCCGTAACTAATTAATGACTTAACCTCTAATCCCCCAACTAAAACAACTTAACTTAAAATCTGCCCCACCCACGAGACCACGAACCAGAGACCGTGGGTGGGTCTACGGGCCTTACTGCACCCTCGTGGATGGCAGTCTGCAGCTGGAAGTTGTAGGTGAAATCAGGCCTTGACCCACGATCCCTTCCAATAAGGAGTGGGTCCATCCAGGACTCGTGGATGCCTTTCGTGGGAGGCTACTGATATTGATAGCTTTTGGGCTGTTTTGGGGTCCTCCTCAACGACCCTTGGGTGGTCCTTGGGGGGTCGTACCTTGGCGCCCTAATCCTAAAACCCCCATTCTAAGTACGGAAATCATTTTTACAATTTTAACCCTCATACCAAACTATAAAATACTAACACAAGGCTCTAGAACTCTCCAGTTTTGATTACTAGTTTCCGGGATATTACATATTCACAATACAAGGGACTACAATACAAACACTCTCACTCAAAATAAATCAGCTCATGCACATAAATGCTATACCATATGATTGCAAATATTTGAAAACAACATTTACTCAACTTCATTTGTTTGGAGATCTCAAAAGACTTTGTAAACATTGTAATGTAGGCTTAGGGAGTGTTATGATATCACTTAGGTATAAGTGACGACACTATCCCTGAACACTACACAATAACTTTTCCACTTTTCTTAACGTTTCAACTCAATAAACATTTCACATCATTTTCTTATTTTGTTCCTTTATTCCATCCTAGATGCCCCAGATGCAACCATGTTCTATGTTTTGGAGAATTCAATACTCGCATTCATTCAAAGTCTTTCGTTATTTTTCACAACGTTTTCTTTCTTTGAAACCTTTGCTTCATTCTAAACCTCTTTTTTCTTCTTTTATTTTGAATCTTTTTTATTTAGCGGTTATGTGATAAGAAATCCATCTGTAATCTTCCCATAAAACCAGGATTTTAGTCTCAACTTTCACAATTCTTATGTTCAGGGGGGAAAGGGTTCAGAAGAAGGTTACCTTTCAAAAGGGGTCAAGCCTTGTAATGTGGTTTCCAATAAAAAATATAAGGCTCAAAGGGCACAACGAAGGATATATTTAGTGCAAAGGTGGGATTTTTAGGCTTAGTGGACTTCAAGGACAATCAAAGAAAGTCTAAGATCATTTCTCTAAAAAACCTCAATCAAGACCAACATTTCAAGACATCCGGGCAAGTTTTAGAAGACAAGTGAACGCAAGGAATTATTGAAACCCACTCACCACACATGTCATGACGCTATTCAAAATGACTCAATTTCACTACCTAATCAAGAACAAAAGAGTTGTTTTACATTTCACTACCTAGTAAATTGGAGTCACAAAAAGTGTCAACTCATTGTCACATATTCATTCATTATTACTGAACTTTCGTTGTTGTGCTAATTTCTTATTTTTTTTTAAAGGACCCAAAGGGTCAGGATTTTTATTAAATAACGTTACTTACAAAATTGGGCTTAGCCCAAAATGCTAAACCCACAAACAACCAATCAAATCTAAAACAACCAAAATAATAAAAAAGAAAAAGGAAACTGGAAGCAAATGGAAAGAGGAAAGCAGTAAAGAGGAAAGTTGGATACTATTCTCCGGCAAGATCATCAGGCCTGGTCCTTTCCTTTGTGAAACTCTACTAAATCATCTGAATATTAGAATAAATTTTTGGGTCTTCACTAGGTATGTTTCTTGAGCCTAAATTTTGTATCTCAAATCAAAGATATGATGTTAACTCTTTATTTTGCTATGATAAATCCATTGTTCCTCGTAGATAAAAGAGAGGAGAAGTCTTTGTTTCGTCCCATCATTAATAGTTGTAGTCGTAGATCTTTGCTAATGACATGAATTGGTAGGGTGAAAAAATAGAGTCGTCGAAGCCTAGACAACTTCGATTAATCTCCACCTCCACCAACCTTACGCCCTTTGAATCTGTCCAGTTCTCTCCCAGCATATGCTAAGTAACCTATAGCTAGCTAATTAATTGCACTATAATCCTCTTCTCTAGTTTTCGATGGGTTGAACATCCAAGGTTAACACCACCACTGAATCTCTAGATTAAAGATAAACATACAGTTAAAATAACTAACTACAACTTTGAGCTATCTATTTCCAATGTAGGAGCAGACAAGGAGAAGCATGTGCACTCTTGCGAGTACAAATTTGGTGTTTGTTGACCAAAGCAATTGTTACTCCCCCTGGCACGAGCAGACCATCAACATTCTCTTAACCTAAGTACCTTCAAGCTCTCATCTTACAAATCCTTTTTCTCATTACTCTAGATCAATGGGTTTAACTTGCAAGAAGTTAATACCAAAATCATGTCTAAAGGAATGAAAATCAGATTTATTTGTGAATCTCCATCTGTGATAAACTATTTCAGGATACCAATCTAAGCAAATTTGACGTTAATCAAGACCACATGAGTCAAGAGAAACTTGAAAAAAAAATGGATTATATCTCTCCCCAAGCTTTCACCACGTGATAAATCCAAAAAACCCCATGAAATAGCTTCGTACAAGCTTCCTTTTTCTGTTGTAGTTGATTAGCATCTATTTTGGTGTGGTGCTAATTTCACAACTCTTAAGGCTTAAGATAAATCTAGTAGTACCAAACATGTCACAACCTCACATTAAAGCACCATGAAGCAACCAATACTCAACAAAATGATGATTTTACCTTAAGAATGATGTCACCCAACCTATCATTGAGCAAATTCAAGCCTTTTCGTTTAGCATTAACAAGGGTTTTTAAACTCAGAAGCAACAGGTACTCAAACTTCCCCTGCTTCAAGGCATCAAGAGTGAAACCTTATCATCACAGTCTATTACTACAAAACATAAACTAACAAAAATTCTGATATAATAAAACAAAAACATAATAAAACAATCAATCCGCACGATAATTTAAAACAAAAAAACCAAACAACAATCCAAAATGTTAATCAAAACAAGATAAAACAACCAAAAAAGGAGCACCTAAACTAAAAATTATGATATGTCATGACAACACAACTATAATACTCAAAAAGATAATATGAAGGACTCCGTAGGCTGCTTCAATCCTCTCTATCAGTCTTGATGGCCTCGCTATCCTCATCTCCACTATCATCGCTCCATGTAGCTGGATTATTGCCATCCTTGTCTGGCCTAGAAGTTGGGAGTGGGTCATTTTCCTTCAAATCCTTTCTAAGGCCTTTAACCCCTTTCCTTATTTAAGTGAAGAACTTCTCTATACTCTTTTCTCACTTCTTCATTTTACTTTGTGAGATGCTTTACTCTCCATGTGACTTAGCTAAACTGGCATAGGCCTTTTCCAAATGTGCAAGCTAACCTTTTTGCTTCTTTTGATCAATTAAGTAGGCATCAAACTCACTTCGGGGCACATAGATCTTGGCCCAGAATATGACTCACCCATCCCTTGAGGTAAGCTCGTCACTATGTCATTCAAAATCCACATCTTACGAGCCAACCACTCAAAAGGACCCACAACTGGAGGTTTAGGAGTGTCATCCTCCACATGCACAGACTTACCAGAGTCGACGTTCCTCTTCTTGATTTTTACCATTGTGCTCTCACCACCTATTAAAGTGGAAAAATATATTTTTGAGATCCATCCATGTGTCACCCAAAAGAACCTCTACCTCAGCCAATTTTCAAAGCTCCGTGATCAGAGCTAGAACAACAAAACATATGTTTCCATGCATTTTTAACTCCCAAAACTCATTCACAATAAAATAGACTATATTTATTGGGACATCAATAAGTACACAAGCCACTATTTGAGCTCGCAACACCGAAATGTTGCTAATGTTCCAACTTGGGGAAATATGTCTGCGTACATTTGGCATCCATGTCCATGCCTCCATAGTCACGTGTGAGCATAAAATCCTGACCTTGATTTCACATTAGTCTCCATGAGGTTTTCATAAAACTCCCTCGCCCATTACTCGTTCGCCTTGGAAGGTTCAGATGCAAAACATATCCAATCGAATGTTATAAGCCTTTGGTAGAATGTTGGAAGCATTTCCTTAACTTTATCAAGTAAAATGCCTCTCTCTGAAAGTAACTTCTTCTTAAGAAAATCAACATAATATATTTGTTGTGCTTTGAGAGAGACAAATCGACATTAGTCATAGTCAACCACCACTTCCTTCTCAAAACCAAGTTCATGGGCCACTCTTGACTTTGTGAGAATATGTGTCATTACCCAATGGTATACCCTAGGCATGACATAGTATAAGATACCTCGAGAGTCCCAATATATTCCACTTAGCATACATCATACAATATAATATAAATCAAGAGATTTAAAAGAGAGTTTCAACATATAATTTTTTTTTAGAGAAAAAACGGAAGTCTAACAATGTCTCAAGCCATCTAGTACAAAAGGGAACTTGGGACGTAACTCATAACTCATGTTTAAAAATAAAATGAAAAGACATAATGAAAATAAGTGTTGGTCCTCGAAATAGGAGGCCTCGCCAATCTTGATTCTTCAACTACTAAGAGATCCTAGCCATGGAGATGAGAATCGGAATCGTGGGACCCTACATTTCAGGATAAGAAAAATAGGCAAGGGTATGCGTTAGTACAAAAATGCACTAAGTATGATAGCCATGCATAAAAGTATGAAATCATGCTAAAATGGACATTTTCTTGATATGCAAAGACCAAGTTAAAACATAAGATAAGAGGGTTTGAAAAAATGAGTCGTAAAACATGGTTAACGCAACAAAAATAATAGTTGAACACATGTGAGATACTTCATGAAGTAACATTAGTTCATTATTGTGGGAATTAGTTTTAACCGACATAATGACCATGGGAGATATAACATGATCGCTCGGTGTTTCCCACACCGAAAAAGGGTTGTCCTACTTGCCATGGTAGAACGATGAATCTAAGCTAAAGTGGATCTACTAGCTAATATCTATCTAGACGATCATCCTATGAGGGCACATAGGTAAGGGATAAAGAGATTTCTTCTCAAAACCCGGCCTTTACACAGAAAAGCTTCCATCTCAATATCCTCTCGGTGCTAAGCATAAATCCCATGGAGTAGTTATTAAGTCTTGACTTATCTAATATTTAAAAGACATGGGTAGTCGCCCCTTGTCTTATCATATGATAGCTCCTTAGACCATGCATGAGAAAACCTTTCACCGTCCATGATCTTTTTATATTAGCTTTTATGGCCCATATTCATTCATTCCATGCTAGAGATGCCCCTCATACTAATAAAAATAGTTTTGAAATCATGGCATATTCGGATTCCATACTAATCAAGACCTAATTTGGGAAAATATCGCTAAAAGTATTGAGGGAAAATCTAGATGTAACTAATATCATGTGGTCAAGTTTGATAGAACATATAGACAATCTCATCTATAAGCTTTCTTGAGTAATAAACATACTTTCATGAATATGCATTCTTTTCAATAATTCATAAGCTTCATGAAGTCTTCAAAGTCAAGGCATCTTCAAATTCATATACATCTTTCATAGTTAAAGACCAACATTATATCAACACTGCTTAGAAAACATTGTTTATGCATGGGTTCATGGGAAATCAACTTAAAAACATTCAATTACTTCAATTAATGAATAAAAGATCATAAATAAATCAAATAAATCAAGATTGAAAGGAACCCATGACAATTGAAGAAAGCCCTAACTCAATTGGAGAATTCTAACTTTGTAAATTGGAGAGTTTGGGAACTTAATGGAGAAAAGGTCTCCATGGATGAATACTATCATACCTTGATTCCAAAAGCATGGAAGCAATGGAGGATTTGGAGGCTTGATCTTGATATCCTAGCTTTTTTCTTCAACTTATAGATAGAGAAATATTTGAGAGAAAGAGATTGAGCTTCTTTTGAGAATTTGAGAGAATGAATTGGGTTTGGGTGATTTGGAGATTTAAAATCATTATATAAGGCTTTGGGTAAAAGGAAAAATGACATAGTATTGAGTTAAAACAATTGGGGAACAGACCCAAAAGTCCTTGACTGAAAACTGCCGAATTGGCATCATGGAGGACAAAATGGGTCATCATACACCACCACGACCCATCAAATGGGTCATGATGAAATTCTGTCTGACAATACTTCACTATTTTGGGCATAACATTTTACTCCGAGCATGGAATTAGTCCAACTCTGTGGCATTTGAAGGAGGACTCAAAGACCTTTAAATAGGTCATAGGACAATTAATTCATTTTGTGCTGAAAGACTTCACCGTTTGAAGTGGACCATAAACTCTAAGTCTAATGAAAACCCTTCATGGACAACTTCACGGTGCATGTGGGGCTTCATGGGCCGTTGTGATGCTTGTGGACCTTGACTAGTGGCTAGGGGAGAGCCGCTACTGACTTGACCCAGTAGACAACCACTTGTATGGTCCGTGATTCTCACCACGGGCCGTCTAAGGGTCTGTGGGAGGGGAACTTTTTTGGTCAAGTTCTTGAACAACTTCACGGACACCAAAACGGGCAGTGGTCCCCTTCACAGTCCGTCTAGGGCTCCTTGAAGGGTCCCATGGTCCAATTTTGGGCTTGTGACTTTCCCGCTTGGCCCCTTTCTCGCCTTCTCGGATTCGACGAGTTACATTATCTCCCTCTTGGGAACATTCATCCGCAAATGGAACTCAAACTAGCACGAAAAGAGTAGGGGAGAAACTAACAACCGAATCATCAATGCAACTTGATCATAACGCACACAACCAAAGAGGAACCTCGACTCCAAGATAAAATATGTTCAGAACAACATAGGAAAGATAAGAACTAGACCTAGTAGCCCATCATAAATGCATTCACGTAAATGAACATATCCGAGGAGTAAATTTCAACTCCAAGCTAAAGCATACTTTTTCTAAAACATCTTTTCATCAGACAAACATGTATGATCATACTTAATTGCACATAAACATGACACAATCAATCAATTAAACTAAATCATATTTTTTAAAATCAAAATTTTCATGAGCATTCATGCATGAGGAAACATAATGATGACTAAGACATAATAATCCTAATGAGTTAATTGGTGTTTCAGACATAATCAACTGACACTAGTTTGGTTCAAGTGCCATACGATCACGTGTAGTGATATAACCCAACCAAGGGTTGGGATAGTTCCCTAAGGGAGTGATTTTGAGAATTAATAGAAAAGTAAAATTTAGTTCTCATTAGTCATAGCTAAAAACATTACCGAATAAAAACATACTAAATCAAAGGGGGTGATGCAAGCATCAATTATCAATGGGGGGTTTGTATTGATTAACAACTACAAAAAGCAACAATATAAGAAAATGAGATATAGTGACGGGATTCTTGGGATATGATAGGAATACGGGATAAACTAGACTATTGTGTACATGCTTTTGATAGTAAATGAAATGACCCAAAAGGTTCTTAAAAATGTGCTCCGGAAGTTACCGGAAACTTGTTCAGCTATATCAAAAAAATCCGTTTCGTTTTTCAAAAATCCGACTTCATATTCTTGTTTAGGGGGCAAATTGAGTGGGAAATGGGTCTAACCCAAATTTTAGAGCAATCGTATCAAAATCCGAAATTTCCAAGTGAAGCCTTTTTCGAGGGTCTACTTTGGAGGGTCATATCTCCTAGCACACAAATAATTGGGTGGCCCATAACATATCCATGGAAATCCCTTTGAGGTAGCTACCTAACGCACTTCGTTTCACCTCATTCGGAGTTCGGACTAAGAAGTTATGCCCCTTTTCGTAAAATCTTTCCGGCAGGAAATGCAATTTCCAGTGAGCATTTTTACTGTTCACCCGCCTCATTTTTTTTCTAAGTGTTGGACCATTTTTCCAAAGGGCATATGTTATTTCCTATATACCATTAGTTCAATTCCCATGTCTAAAACATTTCCCAAAACACCTCTCCCATACTTAGACACATTTTCTCTCAAGTTCTCTCAAGAACCCTAATCCAAAACCTTCCTCAAGATTGAAGAGACTCTTGCTCCAAGTTCCAAGCTTCCATTGAAGACACTCTCAAGACCTTCATAAGAACTCAAGGTATGTGGTGTTGAACTCATGGGTCCTTCCACCCATAGTGCCTAGACTCTATTCTACTCACTAATTCATGGTTTAAGTTAAGATTCATAAATTAGTCTTGTTCTTTGTAATAATTTCCTGCACATTGAATTTTAAACATGAAAAGTGATTGTTTTGAGCATGTTGTGACTCTAGAACTTGAATCTAAATTTGGAATGGATGTGGAGATTTTCATGTGGTATTGTGGGTGTTAAAAGGTGTTGTTGTAGGTTGTTCACTGGTTTGGCTGCATAATTACTACCCTATTTTCCATGCTCTTTGATTCCATTACATGCCTTCAAGGTGTTTGACAAAATGTCCAACTATGGAGAATTGATGAATCGATGCTTTAAAGCTTGAGTTATGAGATGTATGGCAATCCAGAGATGTGTTGATGACAAACTAAGCTTGTGTATATGTTCATTCCATACGTGAGATTGCATTAGAGCCTAATGGGAATTTCCTATATAAAGTGTTGCATGACCATGCCCGGTCCGGGGGAAAAGAACCGGACAACCATGTGAGAGGTTTATATCTCACCACCTAGGATGCTTGGGGTGTGACCAACGACAACCATGTGAGAGGTTTATATCTCACCACCTAGGATGCTTGGGGTGTGACCAACATCAACCATGTGAGAGGTTTATATCTCACAACCTAGGATGCTTGGGGTGTGACCAACATCAACCATGTGAGGGGTTTATACCTTGCCACCAGGGTGTCTGGGTGTGAACGGCATCCCCCATCCTAAGTTGGGGTTATAGATTGGTTGGATCATGCATACACATATGATATCTACTATTATTCTAGATTTACTTAAACATGTTTTGACTTCACTTTGATCATGCATCCTCATATTGTTACTCATAATGCCTATGAAACCATTTCTTGTATTTCGATTGTGTCCTTGTCTTGTGTTAGACCCCGCATACTTAGTACATTACAAGTACTAACACATATTTTGCCTACATGATGTCACCATGTAGGGACCGGAGCTACTCTTGATCCTTCTCTCCATTCACGTGGCTAGTACGGTGCTTATCCGAGTTTGTTGGTGAGTTCTCAGTGATTCGAGGGCTATGTTATGTTTCCTACTCCTATGTTTTGAGACTTTAGCTTGCAATTGTATTTTGACTATGAGGGGAGCCGGTAGTATGTCATGGCCCCCGTTCTATCTATGTATGTAGAGGTGTGCGTTGGACAAGTATTTTGTAAATGAGCTTGACTCTTGTTCTATGATGTCATTTTGAAATGGTTTGCCCTTAGTCCCTATTTCCCGTCAATTAATGTTGTTTGTACTTCCGCGACCAATGAAGTGTGATGACAAGTTTGAAAGGCTTGTTTGGGGTTCCTTCGGGTTCCTCATTTGCCATGTCACGTCTAGGCCCTAGGCTTGGGTCGTGACAGTAAATTCATTGAGTATTTGTGACTAGGCTAGACTATAGTGGGGTTAAATTCTTTGTCGAGCTACTTACTCCGAATCAACTCGGTTTCTCTTGAAGACCGAGTTACCGCATTAAGCACAACCTCTGCCTTAGCCCATTCACTCTCTCGAGCTGAATGTGTTGGAGAAGGACTAGGATTCACTCTCTCGAGTTGAACCCATGTCGATACAATACCACCGGCTGTCAATTTAGTAGTCTTAGTTTTTTGACCTCTCTCTCGAGCAAGTCAAAAACACTAAGATGAAATTATATTTGTAACTACAATTCCATTAAGTTCATACACAACTACTAAATGAAATAAAATTTAAACAACAAATAAATCATCAACAAGAAAGACCCAACAGATAATATAACCCACATTCATAAAATCAATTCCCAAGAATTGAGGTTTTAGCTAGACATGTAAAAATTTATACCAATATCAGTTTCCACCACTTGGGTATGACGAATTAAGTCTTAAAACATGTTAAGAGTAAGGAATCTTTGAGACCCACGTCCAATTTCTTGAATTGAAACCCTTTGAATATTCAAGGTTTTAAAACAAAGTCTCCAAAACCCTCTAAAACATGGAACTGGAAATATTCTACGTGTGAAATAAAAATTATCTATGACTTGATTTCTTGATTGATACTAAGCTAACAATTCAACTACTATTTATAGTGTTTGAAAATTTGTGGTGCAGCGGATCACTCGGCGCAGTTAGTTTGGATCACCGATACACTCGGCGATCCATCGTTTGGTCGATTTCATCGCCTTTTTGCTTTAGCCTTCAACCTCTTCGCGGTTTGAGTCATTGGGAGATATGGTACTGCTTCGCGAACTACTCAGTGACATGTTGACTACTCTATTTCATCGCCAACTTGATCTTTCCCTTCAGGGCTCAACACACTGGAACAAAAGGTGATCTCCAGGCCGATCGGCGACTCGCCAACTGGGCTCGGCGATCCTCAGGCATTCATTTCTTCATTCTTTTCAGCCGCTTTATTCCTTGTTGCCAAGTAGTGTCCATGCTTTGCCTCAAACTCTAAATACCTAAAACTTAAGGGTTTTCATCAAATATTGAGACAAAATATGCATTTGAGGACACTAATTCTATCAAAATATAGCCCTAAATGAGTCCAATTTGTGGACACATCAACACCCCAACATAAACTTTTGCTTTTGCTCAAGTAAAACTCAAGTTCAGCAGTTCAAAAAGGATGTCTCAAACAGTGCTACACAAAACTCGATCATGAATGTATACGATTAGACTCAGTTTACTCATGCCAGGATCAACTGTGTACACAAAGATTCAAGTTTTGACACACCATGACAAAACATTCTCATGCTCGCAATACTTGCTTCAACTGCAAGTTCAAGCTCAACAAAAGTATTCGAATGCCCTCACACAAAGGATGATTCCATACTCACACACAATGATTTAATCATATAAAGCTTCGGAATTAAATGCAACACTCACACTCAAAATAAAGATCACTATGCATGCTTTCAACCATAGGTTTGCCCATATTTTCCAACCGACATTTGTTTCAGCTCACTGAAGATCAAAAAGGTCTTTAGAAGGCTTGTAATGGGGCTGAGTTTACATGTATAGTCATTTAGGCTCAGTGACTTTCATCCTCATTAACTGTGGTGCCCACAACACTTCCTTTCCTCTTCATTCATCATTTTCTTTAGTGCTCGTAAGTCATCCTATTATTCACTTCCCATGGATTGTTTGGGAACCCCATATCTTTTGTACTTTATTCCACAACATTTCTTTTTCATTCTTTTCTTCTCTTTTTCTCAATTTTTTTTGTATGGATGGGTTCCATTTTTCTCAACACCATGAGTTAAAGGAGACCTTCTTTGCACTTCTTGACCTTCCCTTTCTTTTTCACTACACCCCAACTTAGGCTTTTGGCTGATGTTTGCTATTCAATCAACCACAATTCACGAGGATTAAGGGTAATGGGTCAAGAAAGGTCATGTTGGCATCAAGTTTCTTCCAAACAAATGTAAGCATCAAGAGGTGTTCCAGAGAGGTTCACACACTCATAGGGTAGGCCACAAAAGAGGTATATGTCAAATTGGCTCACACTCTTCGAAGTTGCCTAAGATCATATCAAGAGGTAGCCTTACTTAGTTGACCACACCAACGGGGCAAATTCTAGGTGTTATCATGCATGGTTTACAGTAAGCTCATCACACAAGGCATCGACAATAAAGTCAAAGAAGACTCCACACTTTCGCTAGTATACAACATTCATCGCAAGAGAATCAATTTGATAATTTGGTAATAACAACGAGATGCAAAGAGTTCACACATTGTCTGTGCAACTTCATTTGGTCTGATCGTAGCCGCACATTCATATTGATCAAAACCGAGACTCAAATTTGCTAAAGAACAGCCACATTCAAGTATATACATGAGGTGGCAAACATTTAAAGTTTTTCAGAAAGGGTAAAAATCATTTACAATAAAAACAGATGGAGCCATAAGCTCAAATATTCCACAAAAAGTAGTATAAGACACAATTTTAAACACAGCAATCCAAGATATATAAACAAAACGCGAACATCAATATTCCCACAAAAGGTGGGCATAACACCACCACAAATAAAAACCATTTGTCCTCAAATGCAAATGAAGTAAAGTATCCAAAAAGTGAAAGAAAGTAAGACAGAGCAGGAGGTAAAAAAGGGATCTTGTCTATGCAGTTTTTCCATATGTCTGGGCCTGAGCGCACGGTGCAGCACTCTGTACTTGGGCATCAGTGCCTGGAGTCACCTCGGAATGAATAGTAGTGCCAGATCCACTAGGGGTTTATGTGGACGTCTGAGTCGGCGATGTCTGTATCACTTGCCGCACAATCGTCTCCACCGAATCTGGAAAATTACTAAATATGCTCTCCTCTTGGCTTTGTATCATCTCATCATCGTGCACCACCATCTTTCCCTTGTCGGTCTCTCCCTTCGACACCTCATCTATTGTTGCCTCTCTGTGTACATCTTCGGTTGTGACCGGAATCTTAGGAGTGTTCAAGTCATCTGCCTTCCCTATTAATGAATAAAAGTCGGTAGACTTTAGATAGTCTACGTACTTCCTCAGGTATGCTACATCGGCTTTCAAAGTCATTATTTTGGAGGATTCTCTCTGTCTTCTCTCACAAGCTATGACACTCACAGTTAATGCATCAACAAAAGTCTGAAGTGGGGTGAGTGCAGCAAGTATGGCACTGTCGATCAACCCTGGAATGGATTGATACACTAAAATTACAACTATCTTGAGAAGCATAAGCGATTGTTATCACGTAAAGAACCCAACTTGTAGGTTGGGGTTGATCCCAGAAGCAATATGGTTTTGACTTAAGTTCAATAACAATTATATTCGTTTGCCCAATGTATTTCCGAGACAAATAAGTAAAAGGGAGGGATTTGTGTAACAAATTTAGGAAATTATGAAAGTAACTAGTAAGCAAGATTTAAACTTTTGTTGTTATCAAATTGAGAAAGAAACTAGGGCATATGTGTTCCCCATAAACTCATAACTCCGCAATCCTAGTAATAGTAATCCCTTCCTAGTGTATTACAGGCAAAGCGATAAGTTATGTATCTCTAAATCCTTGGTCCGACATCTAGAGAATTTCATCCCGCACCTTGGTCCGGCTACGTGTGTATAATTTACTAACCCTTACCATTACCTCTTATTAAACGTCACATCAATGTATGACTTAGTTTTCACCCACGCATAAATCGACATTAATTATATTAGATAGTATCACACTAAATCTATGTTGATATTTCTTTTCTTATTAACTACCTCCTTGGTCCGGGAAGTAGCAACAACGCGAGTTCTAACGTTGTGCACCGTTAAAAAGACTTCTCGATGAAAGAATTATCTATGCATGCAAAACGCTATTCAGGAATTACTTAGTTTCTATTCATCTTCGTTAGTCGCTCATGGTTCCCACAACCCTAGTTGTGGATTTAGTTACCCATGTTAGCAAGAAAACAATTCATAATGTTTGAAGAATAAATCATGAACTTACGTGGTAGAGTAGAATAATCCCTGAATTTCCACTTGAATTTCAAAGTAAAAAACACCAAAACATCCTCACTAAATTAAGAATTGCTAAAGCTGCAAGTTAATCTCCCAAACCAAAAATTAGTACTAAAATAATAAAGTCTAACCCCCAAAAATAAGGTTTACATACCCTATATATGGAAAACAAGTCCTAAATCAAAAGGGAAACAAAATAAGGAAAGTTTGTTGAGGCACGCGTCTTTATTCCACGAGACTGACTCACGGACTGTTAGTGGATCTACGGTCCGTGAGTCCCTTTCGTCAGCTAGGACATAGAAAATATTTCAGCTTCCAAAAATCAGCTTCTCTGAAGCAAACGACGGAACACCAATATGGACCGTAGATTGATCTCCATCAATCCCTTTCTGTAGCTCCATACTTAGAATACTCCAAAAATCAGGTACTTGAACCCTCGCAGTCACATTTTACAGTTTAGCTGTACGGTCCGTAGATCAATATACAGACCGCCAATGGTCACATGTGGTTCCACACTTGGTCAGATTCCATAATTCTTCTTCCATATCTTGCCCTGCTGATCTACGATCATCATCTACGGAGCGTCGCTGGACCTACGGTCCGTAAATAACCTTCGTAGATGCCCTTTTCTACATTTCTTTCGGCTGTCGCTTTACTTCCGCGCCTAAAAATCTTTCCTGTAAAACATGTTAAAAACACATAAAATCGAATACAAAAAAGCCCTAGACACACACAACTTTTTAGTGAAATGTATAAAAATACCGTAAACTCACGGTATATCAACACCATCAACTTAACTTTGTTGTTTGTCCTCAAGCGACGTACTAAGACTCTAAACGACACTTGTATTGAAGCAAACATGTCAAACACAAGAAATTACATGGCTCTCTACCCCGACTCTCTTCTCGAGTGCAAATCTTTTCTGTCAGACTCAACAAGCTAACTTGTGCAGATCCAAACATGTCAAAGACCGACCAACCAAGACACAACATACACTGTTTTACTATCTCGAGGTACCGACTTTCTGACAATGTAACTAGTGCCCTTACTTCAAACGAAATCCTTTTTTCAAACAATGAATTTGATTTGAGTACAAGGATTAATTCAACACTCGTGCTCAAAAGTAACTTCAAGTAGAGTTAGTGCTCAATACCATATGCTTGCCCTTATTTTCACTGCTTAGACTCTCCAAACTAAGTTCTAGGATCACTATAGGAATTTCTTGGCTTGTAACGTAGGCTCAGGGTTAGGTGTGGTACATTTGGGTACTTTTTAGTGACTTTTTGCCCTCCTTGACAATACATTAGGCTTTCTACCTCTTTTTGCTCTATTTTTGACATCCTACTGTTTAACCTCCTTTCCCTTGATTCTCTTCAACCATGGATGTGATTTTCAACTTTGTAGATCTTTATTTTTCACTTTCATCTTTTTCTTGCGTTTTATTCTTTTCTTTAGCTTTCAACAAGTCACATCCTTTCCTCTATTTTCTTTTTCTCTTTTTCAACGTCAAACTCTTTCCATAGCCATTTTTCTTTCGATTTTCTCTTTCATAGCGACTCTCAACTTATGGATTTTCCATTAGTTAAGGTGCATAATACCTGATATCGGATCAGGGCCAAGATTGAGGTTACTTTCCCACCCTCAAATTAGGCTTTTGGCCTTTGTCGAGGTGCACATGTCCAAGGAGGGACCGGGGCCAACATTGTAGATTATGGGAAGGTGAGTTAGGGATTTAGAAAGAAATGGTCTAATTTAAGCTCAAAGCATTTGGATCAAAGGGAGCATCTATTTTATTTGGTTGGATTCTTCTTTTAGGAAATTTGTGGACTTATCAGAACAAGAGCCTATGATCACTTCCTAGCCCCTAGAGTAGATTGTCTTAGCAGGACTAACTGGGCAAGTTCTAGATTGGCAGAAGAACTATTTGAACAATCAACTATTTTCACACAATCTTGGCAAATAGTTTCATTATCAGATTATCAGATTACCCAGTTTAAGTTTTAGCTTAATTCATGCTATGAAGTTGGTTCATTATCATGTCATACCCATAGCTAACACATTCAACTCATTCGAGTCTACAGATTTTAGCACATATCACAATTTGTTTTTGGACGGGTATCATTTCTTTCAAAAAGTTGCCATCATGCTTCATTCTTTCTCATTCTTCTACACATACAATCCTAACAAATGCCGGTTCAACAGAACTTAAGCAATCTCTTGGGGGAAAAGAACACAAGCAAGAAAACCCCTAGAGAGGATTATGAGTTGGGTTACTCAAAATTCACCCTATCACTCACAATCCATTTACCCCACCCCCAACAAAAAAATAGATGCAATTGTCCCCAATGCACACAAAATGCAGTAAAATGTAATGGATTTGGGTGAAGTAAACCCGTGGTGAATAGTGCAGATGAACCATCAACAAGTGGGTGGGTCCGATTTCCCGGAGCCCGCTATAGCAACATTGTGGCCACCCTCAGTAGTGCCCACGTCAGCAATCACAGCACCCTCAGTAGTGCTATCAATCATTCTAAGTGCACCATCAGTGGTGCTCACATCATGACTCTCAACAGTCGAAATCTTGATAACAGACACAAAATCGAAGCCCCACGTGCACTCTCACGAACCTTATACTGGCGCAACACCTTATCTATAATAGAGGCTTTTCTAGCCTGTTCAGTCTAATGGCGCTCCCACTTCTTTGCTTGGGCCTCCTCAGTAGTGTCAGAATTTTGGCTGGAGCGGTGCCTCTACCCATGAGCACGGGTAGGCTCAATCTATTAATCGGTATCCTCTCTGAATAGAGCATCAAGTACGGTATCATCAACCAATGTAGTGGGTGCAAATTTTGTCTCATTTGTGGGCGCAACAGGGGTGGAATCAATGTTTGCCTGGACACTGTCCAACTCAGTGTGATGGTGGAAAAATTTGTGACCGGGGTTGGCCGTATGGGTAATCTCAACTCGAAGGAATCCAAGCGCTTATGAACGGCCCGAACCTTTTGATCCATCATGGCTTCCATCTGCTTTTCCATCATATCCTCGGAATTTGCAACAGACTGCTACATCCATGGCTGCACATGGTGAAGTAATGTTGCCATCTGCGCCTCCAATTTTTGAACTCGAGCTAACGGCACAACAGAGGCTCCCGAAGGCGGGGTGGCTCAAGATGAGCTGGGGGCCTGAGTAGCGGGCTGAGAAGAGGAGGCTGGGGCATCATCAGTGTGGGCTGGAGGGGCAAGCTTATCACCCTGCATCTGCTCCACATCATCTACTAAATCACTACCCAATGGTACATCGAACCGCGGACCTCTGCGAGGTGATGCCACATTCGCCTCGTCTTTAATCAAGCCACTATCCAGGGTCCCCGTTCCATGTACCAATTTGTCACATTGCCAGATTGGCAAACCAGAGTCCCTACATAGTTGAAAAATTAGGCACGGAAAAGGGTAAGTAGTGGAGGTCTTGAACGCCCTCTCATGAATCTCTGCCAGTAGCATGCGGGCGAAGTCGATCTCGAACCCTGCTACTAATGATGCCACCATTACTGCTATGTAACATGTAAGTGCATTGTCGGCCTTTGTGGGCGACACTCTGTTCCACACCAGAAACCAAAAAAACTTGGCCACCAAATTAAAGGTGGCCTTCCGTATACCCAAACGTGGTGAGCTAACCCACTCCAACGCTCTCCATATGTAACTATTTCCCTGGCCAACCATAGTAAGACAACCTCTCTCTGCTCAACATTACGCGTGAAGGCTCCATTCCTCACAACATCCTATTGGTAATAAATTCGACCGTGTTGAGTGCCCAGGTGTGATCAGGACCAGGGCCATAGAGGAATCGGCAAATGGTGGTATGTGATATGACCAGTGGAAAACCTCCGACAATAGTAGAACTGATAGGGTCCTGGGATGTAGAATTGGACCTCTTGTAAATCGAACCTTAGAGTGTGGCAGCATAGGAGACATACAACTCCCGAACAATCTCCTCGCTATAAGTCCCTTGGTCTCGAGCCATGCAGTCGCAGTTGTGAAGCTGAAAAAGCCGGTGGATGTCAGGAATAGTTTGTAAGCTCCCCGTGAGGACTCTCCGCTCTTCGGTAATAAGCTGGGCCATTTTCTATTTCTCATTTAGCATTTTGTCATCCCGGGAGATTTGCCATTGCCCCTCAACACACCATCTGTTTGGCTCCCAAGCCACCGGATCAGGGTCGTAGCTTCGTGGCACCAATACTTCTCCTGAACTAGTGGCCTCATCATACAAGACAACTTTGTCATGTGATCCTGAGCCTGTGGAGGATCCAGAACCACAGTCGGAAGCTTGGACGGGCTCAGAGCCAGAAGCAGAGGCTGACTCTGTGCTGGAAGTAGAACCAGCCTTAGAGCCTGAAGCATGGGTGGGCACAGAGCCGGAAGTAGAGGCGGAGTCTGAGCCGGAAATATAACCAGCCTCAAAGCTGGAAGCAGAACCAGTCGGTGACCCGATGTGTGTGTTCTCCTCATCAAACTAGGAGACAGTGACTATGTAGGTGACCACCTTTCGGGATGTATTCTGTGTAGCCCGAGTTGCAGTAGGGGATGTCCTCGTGGCCGATGGAACATATGCTGGATTCTTTTCTACGTCTATGTCTTCATCAATAAGCCTATAAGTAGGCTACATGGATTTTAATTTGCCCCTTCTGGCGTAGGTCACTTTCTTCTTAGGCACCATGGTACCTGTGGATGTCTAATTAGTACCATAATAAACTTATGACACACTCGAAAATATTTTAGAACTAAGAACAAACAAAAATGAAAAATAGAAAAAAAATTAGATAGTGGCTTCAGTGGCCACCTATGGTGGGCATTTACGGTCCGTGGATCCCTTCCGTAGATCAGAGGTACCAAAAAGTTGGTCTCTGATGGGAACCACGGATGTGCAGAACAGTCTGTAGATTGATCTACGGATCGTACTTCACTTTCGTGGTTCCATACTAGGTGAAATTCACATGTGCCACCAACCACGGACTTGATCTACGGTCCATAGATTGACCTATGGTCCGTAGATGGGGTCTCGTGGATGGGATCTCTGCAAGGTTTGAAACATCCTTCATGTTAACCCTAATTTAACCAATTTCAACAATATCACCTAATCTAATTATGCATTTCAACAAAAAAATATACTAGGTCGTCATTCTAAGTGTTCTGATTACTAAATTTACAGGAATTGCACAAAAATTAGGGACCCTAATTTTGAAACATGCATTTAGAATCTCATTACACTTGTTTTATACATTATAAAGACGCACAATCACTATATATCGTCCCAAGGGTGTTTGTAGATCTAGTTTAGCATGCATTTACATGCAATCAACTACCCAAGGTCAAGACCCAACTCTGTACTTTCTCTAATCAATCACTTAATCAAAAATTCAAAGTGAAAGGAAAGTCTATTACCTTACAAGCAATGGGAATGAAGTGATTGTGTGACAACTCGAGACTTCCAACAACCTTTTACTCACCTTTCTCATCAAACCCGGACACCGAACCTTTGAAAACGGGGAATGGGATAGAGTAGGGGGAGGAGAGAGTGCTTTGTGAAATTGGAGAATGAATATGGGGTGATTGATGGTGTATTTATGATAATATGGCGTGATTGGAGTAGTTAGAGCGGTGTAGAAACAATTTTAGTGTATAAATGAGGGAAGTGGAATGATTTGAAAAAGAGGGGGTTTTATTTAAAAGATGTTCGGGTCGGGTCAGACAGACTAGTGTTTGGACCCATGAGACCCCGTCTACTGTCCGTGGGTCGATCTACGGTCCGTAGATGAGGACTGTAGATCGTACTTGCACTTTTAAAAATTCAGGAACCTTACCTGGAATCTACGGACACCATTCACGGGCCGTGCATTGAACCACAGACCGTCGATGGGGTCAGTAGACCTCTGCACCAGTCCTTTTTCTGCAAATTTTTCTTTTCATCCCTGCATATGTAGCACCCATTAGGCCTTTCTTTTTACATTTTCTGGACACATTTTAGACACAGACTCTATGCTATATCTAGCCAACACTTACCAAAAAGAAAACATCCATCTAAAGGAATATAGAAAAGAAACTAAACAAAGAATATTACTAAAATGAAAACCTATAGTTGGCTAGATTCTACATCTTGCGTTGCCTCCCAAGCAGCACCTGATTTAACGTCGCTGCATGACACATGCCTCTTGATTACTCAGACTTCATCAAGAATATAGGCCTCAACAACCTCTTGCACACTTTCTGTGTTTCCCAGATAGAACTTGATCCTTTGCCCATTTACCATGAACCTTGTTTCTTCACTGTTCTCAAGCTCAACCGGTCCATGGGAAAGCTCTTTTGTGAGAAAAATGGCCCGGTCAATTTGAACTTGAGTTTGCTCGAAAACAAGCGCAACCTAGAGTTGAATAGAAGTACAAGATCACCCACAACAAATTCTCGCGTTTCAATTCTTTCATCATGATACTTCTCCATCTTTTCTTTGTACAAGGCTGAACTTTCACAAGCTTTTAGGAGAAACTCATCAAGCACATTCAAGTCATTCATTCTTTGATTAGATGTGGCTCCCCAATCCAAATTTAGCTTTTTCATCACCCACATAGCCTTATGCTCTAGCTCTACCGGTAAATGGCAGCACTTCCCATATAGAAGTTTGTATGCGGTGCTATAGGCCCATAGAGAATCATCAAGCTTCTTTGACCAATCCGTTCTATTAGCATTCACAGTCTTCGCCAAAATCTGTTTGATCTCTCTGTTGGACATTTTAACTTGGCCACTAGTCTGTGGATGGTAATGAGTGGCTACATTGTGGCGGACACCATATTTCTCAAGAAGCGCCTTGAATAACTTATTACAAAAGTGGGAACATCCATCACTGAAAATCGTCCTTGGTGTACCAAATCTAGAGAGGATAATCTTTTTCAAGAATGACCTTCATTGTTGGGGAGCGCAACTGCGTCCACCCACTTTGATACATAATCAACCACCACAAGAATATACTTCATCCCATGTGAACTCACAAATGGACCCATAAAATCAGTGCCCTATACATCAAACAACTTAATCACCAATATCGGATTCATAGGAAGCTCTTGCCTCTTTGAAATTCCTCCTTCTCTTTGGCAACGTTCATAAGACTTGGCGAAATCATTAGCATTTTGGTGGATGGTGAGCTAGTAGTACCCACACTGTAAAATTTTATGTGCTGTTAGAACACCACTATGATGCCCACCAACAGGCGATGAATGACACACCTCTAGTATACCCAAATATCGACCTCTAGCACACAGCGACGAATAATTCCATCGGCACAACTACAGTACAAATAAGGCTCATCCCATAAGAAATTCTTCACATCATGCATGAAATTTTTCCTTTGGTGAAAAGACAAATCCGAGGGCACCAAATCGCTGGCCAAATAATTAGCAAAGTCTATGAACCAAAGAATCAGATCATGAGAAGAAGCCAATGCATGTTCATCTGGAAAATCATCATTAATTTCAGCCCTATCACAAAGCATTAGCGTAGCCTCTTCCTCCAATCTGGACAAGTGATCGGCAACTTGATTTTCGGTCCCCTTTCTATCTTTTACCACAAAATCAAACTCTTGAAGCAACAATACCCATCTAATCAACCTCGGTTTTGGATCCTTTTTCACCATCAAATAGTACCAAGCAAGTAGGATCGAAATTTTTCGAATGCAAAAACCATCGCAAGAAGCTCTTGTTCAGTTACCGTATAGTTATTTTGGGCCACATTTAGAGCTTCGCTAGCATAGTAAATAAGATGGAGAAGTTTTTCTCGCCTCTGTCCGAATACCACACCAAGCGCCACTCCACTTGCATCACACATTACCACAAATGGTTGTCCCCAATCCGGTAAAATAATGATAGGTGCAGTAACTAACTTCTCCCTCAACTCTCCAAATGTTCTTAGACAAGCATCATCAAAATGGAACTTACACTCCTTCTCAAGCAATTTGCACAAGGGATGTACAATTTTTGAGAAATCTTTGATGAACCTCCTATAAAAACCTTCATGCCCAAGAAAACTCTTAACACCTTTTACAAAGATAGGTGGAGGAAGTTTTTCTATCACCTGAACTTTCGCTTTATCTACCTCAAGAACCTTCTTAGAAATCCGATGACATAGCATTATACATTTTTTCACCATAAAATGGCATTGCTCCCAATTGAGCACTAGGATGCAGTCATCGATCAAAAGAATCACCTACCACAGAGAAATCATCCATAAATACTTCAATAGTTTCCTCCACCATATTAGAGAATATCAACATCGTAAAATGTTGGAAGGTCGCTGGAGCATTACACAACCCAAAGGGCATAAGCTTGAAGGCGAATGTCCCATAAGGGCAAGTGAATGTGGTCTTCTCTTGGTCCTCCGGAGCTATAGAGATCTGATTGTAGCCCGAATAACCATCAAGAAAACAATACCAACCCTTACCAACAAGTCTATCCAACATTTGACCCACGAATGGAATAGGGAAATGATTTTTTTTGTTCAAGCATTTAGCTTCTGGTAGTCCATGCAGACTTTCCATCCAGTCACCGGCCACATCGGAACAAGATAATTTTCTCTCATTAGGAACCACCGTAATCCAACCTTTCTTGGGTAGACATTGAACAGGACACACCCAACTACTATCTACAATGGGATAGATAATTCCAGCATCTAACCACTTGATGAGCTCCTTTTTAACAACCTCTTACATAGGCGGATTTAATCTTCGTTGGTGCTCAATACTAGGTTTGTGATCCGGCATGAGTTAGATTTTATGAGAATAAATACCGGGAGGGATCCCAATAATATCCGCAATAGTCCACCCAATGGCTCGCTTGAACCTCTTCACTACGGCAACCAAACACTCAATTTGTTGCCCATTCAAATCAACAATAATAATGACCAGTAAAGTATCATCTTTTCCCAAGAACACGTACCTCAAATGCGGTGGTAGAGCCTTAAGCTCTAATTTCGATGCCTTCTCAACAGATGGTCGTGCAGGTGGGGACTCACGATTTTTCATGTCTAACTCCAACTTCTTTGGTTTTGACCGATATTCTCACTTATCGAGTGCGGCGACCAGCTCATCATACTCTTCAATACCATCACTGTCGAAGTTCATCATAACCGTTGCTAATGCCTCAACACATAGTGTCTCCTCAACCTGCACCTCAGAAACACTCTCAACTTTATAGGTTATCGCCGATACTGATTGGAGCTTACTACTTTGCTTCATAGACCAACCAATATTGAAAGTTGTTTCTTCAATGTTCAGTCTGAATTTCATCTGCCCCTTTTTCATATCAGCCAAAGCGCGCCCCGTAGCTAAAAGTGTTCTCGCAAGAATGATGGGAACCTCATAATCAACCTCTCAGTCAACAATCACAAAATCTACCAAAAAGATTAATGACTCCACTTTCACTAGTACATTATGGAGCATACCTATGGGTCTCTTCAAAGTTCTGTCAGCCATGAGCAATCGCATCACAGTCGGTTTTGGATCTCCGAGATCTAGCTTTTTGTAAATCGACAATGGCATCAGATTAATGCTAGCCCCAAGATCACATAATGCCTTAGCAAAATGCAACAACCAGATGGTACATTGAATATTAAAGGCACCAGGATCCTCTTTCTTCTGCACAAGGGACCTAGTAGCAATAGCGCTACAATGTTGCAATCTATCATCATCCTCGAAGCTCATGACCCTTTTCTTTGTCACCATATCCTTCATAAATTTTGCATACCAGGCATTTGCTCCAAAGCCTCTATTAACAGAACATTAATGGAAAGCAACTTCACACATGCTAATAAACTTGCAGTATTTGGTTTCATTAGTCTTTTTCACTAACCTTTGTGGGAAATGAGGTGGAGGTCTTGGTAGGGGGACAATTTTCTGAGTTACCTTATCTTCCTTCTCTGTTGCATTCTCGGTCTCTCCAGTCACCTCAACCATATCATCATCTTTACTAGCATCAGTTTCTACCGCACAAGGCATACGTGGATCAATGGTCTGCTTACCTACTCGAGTTGTGACTATCATGCAATGTCCATCAATCTTTGGATTTTGAATAGTATTACTAGGAAGAGTGCCAGGTAGATGTGGGTTCAATGTATTTGACAATTGAGTCATCTATAGCTCAAGATAATGATCAACATTGCGTGGGCATCAACTTTTTGACCAAATCTAGACAAGTCATTTCGCATGTGCTTCACATTCTCATCAGTCGCAGCAAACCTCCTCATGATTTTCTACATCATATCCTCAATACGTGACATATTACCTCCCACATCCCTAGGAAAAGAATCCCAATTTTGAGAAGGAACATAATGTCCATCCCGATCGTTTATATTGCCATAGTTGTTTCGATTTTAATTGTTGTCGCGATTGTAATTCCCATCCCAGACATAATAACCCTTGCGGTTGTTATTGTCATAGTTTCGACCTTGGTTTCCTTGACCTTGGCGCCAATTATCCATGTTGGAACCTTGGGCGTTTGGTCGGAAACCCCCCGTCTGCTCATTCACTGCATAAGCATTCTCTTCAAAATAATACTCCTCTTCCGGTGGTGGAGTTCTAGTCAAATAGTTCACAGCATTTGCCTTCTCCGCTCAATTTACATTCTTTTACACAAACCCTAGTTCAGTTCTCATCTGTGCCATCTCCTCACAAATCTCATATGCGGGTTGGTTGTTTACAACTTTAATGAAAAATGTGCTTCTCCCAATGTCTGACTTTCTAGTGCACCAAGCTTTATTATTTCGAGATATCTTCTCCATATTTTTTGTAATTTGTGGAAAATTGCATTCACCGTACGAACCTCCCGTAATATTATCGAGCACTGCCTTACCATTATAATCATGTCCTTGGTAAAAGTACTCCTTCAGTGACTTATCATGAATACGGTGATTCGGGACACCCCTCATAAAGGTAGTGAGCCTATCCCAAGAACTACTCACTGACTTGCTAGGTAATGCTACAAAGTTGTTGAGTTTATCCTTCTTGTTCAACTTCTTGGATAGTAGCAAGAATCTTGCTAAAAATGCCTCTGTCAACAACTCCCATGTATAGATTGAGTTGTAAGGGAGTTAATTTAACCACACAACAACATCTCCGGTCAATGATAGGGGGAACACACGCAACCCAATGACGTTCATATCCCAATCCAGTCGACCTATACAAATTTTGCAGACATGATTAAGTTTGGCTAGGTGAGCATGTGGATAATCAGCTGGCAACCCCGCAAATAAGCCCCTCGCTATAAGCATATGCATCAAACTACTGGTCACCACAAATGTATGCCCCCTGAGGTAGAGGCGGTAGGACAAGAGGTCCATCAGAATCGACAATATTAAGGCTGACCCTAAAGTTTTCATGCAGACATGGTCATTGTGGTTCGTGTTCCCTCATTGCATCTCCCAATCTAATCTCAACTGAAGGCTGATTATTCACATCAATTACCCTCGGAGGTTGCAATCCCACACCTTCACCTAACTCTCGCTCGATAGGGTTAACCGAAACTCCTTGATTATTCATTCTCCGCAAAGTTCTATTCAGTTCGAGATCGTAGAGAGTAAGTGGTTCGCCTTAGCTCCGTGTACTTGGCTTATACTAGAATAAGACCATGAGAAAGATAAAAACAAAAGAAAAAGTAAAATTAGGAAATATTCGACTAAAGTTCAATAATGCAATTAAACTTAATCTGAAATCCTTATTGCCCGGTAGCAGCACCAAAATTTGATACTCTCAAATTACACCTCTATTCAGAAGCATAAGCGATCGTTATCACATAAAGAACCCAACTAGTAGGTTGGGGTTGATCCCACGAGGAATATTGTTTAGACTTAAGTTAAATAACAATTATATTCGTTTAGAAAATGTATTTCCGAGAAAAATAAGTAAAAGGCGGGTGGGATTTGTGTAACAAATTATGAAAATTATGAAAGTAATTAGTAAGCAAGATTTAACCTTTTGTTGTTATCAAATTGAGAGAGAAACTTGGGCGTATGTGTTACCCATTAGCTCATAACTCCGTATTTCTAGTAATAGAAATCCATTCCTAGTGTATTACATGTAAAGCGATAAGTTATGTATCCCTAAATCCATGGTTCGACATCTAGATTATTTGACCCCGCACCTTGGTCCGGCTACGTGTGTATAATTTACTAACACTTACCATTACCTCATATTAGACGTCACATCGATGTATGGCTTAGTTTTCACCCTCGCACCAATCGACATTAATAATATTCGATAGTATCACACTAAATCTATGTTGACAATACTTTTCTTATTAACTACCTCCTTGGTCCGACAGTAGCAACAACGCGAGTTCTAATGTTACGCACCGTTAAAAAGACTTCTAGACAAAAGAATTATCGATGTATGCAAAACACTATTCAGGAATTACTTAGTTACTAATCATACTTCGTTTCTCGCTCATGGTTCCCACACCCCTAGTTGTGGATTTAGTTACCCATCTTAGCAAGAAAACAATTCATAATGTTTGAAGAAGAAATCATGAACTTACGTGGTAGAGTAGAATAATCCCAGAATTTCAACTTGAATTTCAAAGTAAAAATCACCAAAACATGCTTAGGAAATTAAGAATTGCTAAAGTTTCAAGTTAATCTCCCAAACCAAAAACTAGTGGTAAAATAATAAATTCTAACCCTCAAAAATGAGGTTTACACACCCTATTTATAGAAAACAAGTGCTAAATTAAAAGGGAAACAAAGTAAGTAAAGTTTGTTGAGGCACGTGTTTTCATTCTACGTGACTAACTCACAAACCGTCAATGGATCTACGGTTCGTGAGTCCCTTCCGTCAGCCAGGACTTAGAAAATATTTTAGCTTCCAAAATCTAATGACGGAACACCAGTATGGAACGTAGATCGATCTACGGTCCGTCGATCCCTCTCCGTACCTCCGTACTCTGAATACTCCAAAAATCAAGTACTGGAACCCTCGCAGTCACATTCTACGGTTCAGCAGTACGGTCCGTAAATTAATCTACGGACCGTCAATCGTCACAGTGGTTCCACACTTGGTCAGATTCCCTGATTCTCCTTCCATGCCTTGCCCTGCTGATCTACGATCACCATCTATGAAGTGTCAATGGACCTACGGTCCATAAATCACCTTCGTAGATACCCTTTTTTTGCATTTCATTCAGTCGTCTCTTTACTTTCACGCCTAAACATATTTCCTTCAAAACATGATAAAAACACATAAAAACCGATAGAAAAAGGCCCTAGACACACACAACTCTTAAGTGAATGTATTAAAAATACAGTAAAATCGCGGTATATCATAGATCTCTCGAGTCGGGTCACCCGAATATCAGCTGATTGGGCCAAACTCCCAATCTTCATGATTATGGCCTGAGTAATCCTGACAGGCTGGGAGAAGGAGGAAGCACTTGAAGCCTGTGAAGAAGAGGAAAGAGCAGATGTACCTGAAGGCCCAAGGGCCGGAGTAGGCGAAGATGCCTACGTAGGTAGCGAGTCAACATCAACCTCTGGCGAAATGTCTGCCAGAGTTTCTCTCTTTCTGTCCACCCCCTCTCATATGTACTCGTCCTCAATATCCCGGATGTTAGTGGAGGATGAAGGGGTGACCTTAATATCCCTCGTAGTGTCCCGGGGTTCTCCAGCACGCCTGCACAACTCAGTGACCAGTATTGTGAAAGGCAGAGAAGTCTGTTTCTGCTTGGCTCTCATGTCCATCTCTTGTGAGATTAGTAACCCTAGGTCGATGCGTCTCCTAAACATGATAGAACCAAGGCAAGCTTCTTTCGAATGGTGCAAAATGGACTCGTTCTGGGATGGCATTATGGTGCTACTAATAAAGCCAAACTAGAACCTAGCAGCAATATTCAAGTCCCTCTTCTCAATAGGGGCCCTTGCATACATCCACCTCGGGGTGGTGTCAGAAATCAAAGGAGCCAACCAACCCTTCAAGTCATCTAGGGATTGAGCAATGGGAAACCCCTTGTAAGAAAGTGCAGAGTGCAGTGGTCTATTCAAAACATTGTTAACATATCCATTGTTCCACTTTACTTCCCTGCCTCTGACCATGACTAACTTTACTCACCTGAACTAGCTTGCCTTTCTCTTGCTCTTGGGCACTAACTCCCTATAAGTTGTATATAATTCCCGGACCCAGGTAGGAATGTAAGGGCATCGATGCCAGGTGAACTGCTCAAACTCATGGTAATGGATGATCTCACTCATTTCTGAATACTTCCCGTCTAAACCTTCTATTGAAAGTAGCTTTTCCTCAAGGATGGTTCGTAAACCATCACCTTTTAATCTGTTTAGGAGCCTGGGAGGAGGGACGACAGGAGGCATGGGGATCACAGGAGGTGCCTGAGCTAGCACTGAGTGTGTTGCTAGAGGAATGGAATCTAAATGGACTCTAGTGGACGCGGTTTGAGATTTAACCCAGATCTCATCCCTTCAAGAAATGAAAGGCTGCTCGCCTTCAGGTTCAGACAACTCAACTAGGTTATCAATGGCTACTTTCTTAGCTATGTGCTTCTTTTTTTTTGCTTTTGTGTCCCAGTGGGAGTTCTTGCCTCTTCTTGGAGGATTTATCCTCCTTCGTTGATAGTAACAGCTCGTGCTCTTCTGTGGGCTGGCTCATCGATGTTTTCTCTTATCATATCTGCAACATGTTAAGACAAAGTTAGAAATAACTTAATCACATTCATTGAAAAGGATTTGCAAAGAGGCTCTACGAACTACTCGGCTAGTTGCCCAATTGCTCTAGCGAGTTGAACCGTGCTTGCCGAAAGGATTGGTTTTACTATTGTGGCAATTAGGTTAAGTGTAGGTCCACTCGGCAATCGCCGATACCTTTCGGTGAGCAAGAACTAGCTCACCAAAAGTTATAGTGTAAACAAGGTTTAGGGGTGCAGTCAAAGGGAGAAAAAACAAACAGTCGACGAGTCGTCAAGTTCTTTTGGTGACACCAGGTTTCTCGCTGAAAGTTACAGAATCTAACAACTCATTTAATATGAACTTAAAGGCGAGATATGGACATTAAGCGAACCGCTAAGTGGTTCGGCGAGCTCGACCCAGTTTGCTAAATGACCCAACATGCATATTTTCAACCCAACTTCCCAAATTGATCCCCGCAACCCCCGAAAATAAAATCAAACCATACACACATCAAAGTAGCACCAGCCCATAACACCTAATATCCCAGAATACTCATAATTCTTTCAATTTCGAAAACATTGACCAATTTATGATTTTTATTCTTTAAAATGATTCCTACATCTCATTCAACTAGCAAATTACATTTCTCGGCACATATCCGAGCAACTTAGACTTCACCCAATAACAATAAACGACGAGCAAGCACATACCTATAAAATTTAACTTAATTTAAAGCACGATAAGACAAGGTTTCAAACAATAAATGCATTACGACAAGATTGAAAAGATACAACCGGCAATCACACATTCTAATCAATTCAGAGAGGCCCAACACACAGCAACATGATATAATCACTTGCAAAAAGAGTTCAAAATTTGTAAAAATAATCTCGGGATTCGATAAACTAACCTTTTATGCGGAATACACAATATTGAGATGCTAGGAGGCAAAGTAAGTCACTCCGAACGCAGCATCGAAGACTATAATACGAAAAGAAAGTAAGAAATATGGAAAATACTATTCGGGTAAGAGTTTGAGAGGTTAAAAAGCGAAGAAAAATGGAAGTAGTGGAAGTTTAAACTATTAGCTTTTAAATAAAACTGTCCAGTTTCGTCCATTCGGTGACTTTTGTCTAGATCGCCGAACCACTCGGCGACACGCCGATTAGTCAATTACCTCACTGAGTTTTACAGGGCCTCCAGTTTATGTAGAGGTCCAAACGGCGGACAATAGCGGGATCGCCAACCATTTTCGCGATATGCCAACTGGATCTGCAGCTTGCCAATCTGCACTTTTCAACACTTTCCTCATTTTATCCTATAAAATTAACACGCCATTATTCTAACATAATAATTGAAAGTGATTAAAACCTTGTGTTTCCTCCCAAGCAGTGCCTTAGTTAACGTCGTTGCATGACGTAATTCCTTACTCTCCATTATTGGGGTTAACCCAAGTATTGGTACGTAACCCCAATTTGTTGATTAGGCAGAGCTAAGGTGACTCATACTTCACAATGTTCTCAAGAAGCTGGATAGATCTGGAATTAGAACCAATCATCTGGTTCATAACGTCGACATTCTAATTAATCTCGTCCAACACTCTGTCATGTTCACTTACTTTGTGAAGAATGATTGCGAACATTCCTTCCACACGTTTACCCTCATTGTCCTTAGGTCTTTTACGCTCTTGATGAGGGATGTATTTATCCTTCCTTTTGCATTGGACTTTGATCTCCAGTTCCTTTCTGGTCAACTCATCCATCTGAGTCATTAGTGCGGCCAACATGAAGTCCTTCTCTCCTACTTGGTTTGTTTCAGCCATGCGATCAAGCAGGTGGACTGCTTTTTCATAAGGCTATTGTGTAATGCCACCCGAAATGGGTTGGTCGGTAATTGCCTTGTTTCCGAGACCAAGACTTCTGTAGAAGCAGTCTAGGAGGACTATATCGTTAATTTCATGAGTGGGGTATTGAATCAGAAGCGATTTAAACCTTGCCACACCTCATGAATCCGTTCACCTACCAATTGTTTGAAGGTTACAATACGATCCATGTACATCATCGCTTCTAATGAAAGGAAGCTCATCTCTCCACCTTTTCTGTTTCAAATCTCAAACAAACAAAACTAAACTAAAGATTAAGTAAATGTACTATAACTAAGAAATTTTTTTTTTCCTTAACTACAAATTCTCAAATAGCCCCACTCCCTGGCAGCGGCACCATTTTGATGTTTCAGACGTAATCAACTGACTCTAGTTTAGTTCAAGTGTCATACGATCGAGTGTAGTCGTATAACCCAAACAGGGGTTGGATTGTTCCCACAAGGAGTGGTTTTGAGAATTAATAGAAAAATAAAATTTAGTTCTACTTAGTCATAGCTAAGAACATTAACGAATAAGAACATACTAAATCAAAGGGGGTGACGCAAGCGTCAATTATCAATGGGGGTTTGTATTGATTAACAACTAAAAAAAGCAAAAATATAAGAAAACGAGATATGAAGACAGGATTCTTGGGATGTGATAGGAATACGGGATAAACTAGACTACAAGGTACATGTTTTTGATAGTAAATTCGTTGAGTATTTGTGACTAGGTTAGACTATAGTAAGGGTAAATTCTCTCTCGAGCAACTTACCTCGAATCAACTCGGTTTCTCTCAATTACCAAGTTGTGGCATTAAGCACAGCCTCAACCTCAGCCCATTCACTCTCTCGAGTTGAATGTGAGTGAGAAGGACTAGGATTCACTCTCTCGAGTTGAACCCATGTCGACCCAATACCACTGGCTATCAATTTAGTAGTCTTAGTTTTACGACCTCTCTCTCTCGCAAGCCAAAAACACAGATGAAATCGTATTTCAAACTACAATTCCATTAAGTTCGTACAGAACTACTGAATGAAATCACATTTAAACAACCATTAAACCATTAATAAGCAAGACCCACTACATAATCTAACCCATATTCACAAAATCACACCCAAGAATTGGGGTTTTAGCTAGACATGTAAAAGAGATAAAAATTTATACCAATATTAGTTTCCATCAACTAGGTATGAAGAATTAAGTCTTAAAACACGTCAAGAGTGAGGAATATTTGAGACCCACGTCCAATTTCTTGGAACTGAATTGAAAATATTCGAAGTCCAATTTCTTGGAACCTTCAAGGTTTTAGAAGAAAGTTTCCAAAACCCTCTAAAACTTGGAACTGAAAATATTCTAATTCTGAAATAAAAATTGTCAATGGGTTGATTTCTTGATTGATATTAAGCTAACAATTTCAACTAGTATTATTACTGTTTGAAAATTTGTGGTGTAGCGGATCACTCGGTGCAGTTAGTCGAGATTGCCGATACACTCGGCGATCCACCTTTTGGTCAATTTCATCGCCTTCTTGCATTAACCTTCAACCTCTTTGTGCTTTGAGTTGTTGGGCAATATGGTACTGCTTTGCGGAACTACTCGGCAACACGCCGACTACTCCATTTCATTGCCAACTTGATCTTTCCTTTCAGGGCTCAGCACACTAGAACAACAGGAGATCTCCAGGTCGATTGGCGACTCGCCAACTGGGCTCGACGATCCTTAGGCCTTTATTTCTTCATTTTTTTCAGCCGCTTTAGTTCCTTCTTGCCAAGTAGTGTCCATGCTTTGCCTCAAACTCTATATACCTGAAACTTAAGGGTTTTCATCAAATATTGAGACAAAATATGTATTTGAGGACACAAATTCTATCAAAATATAGTGCCAAATGAATCCAATTTGTGGAATCATCATTAAACATTAGCGCTAAGGCCTCAAGCTAAACTCCAAGATAGAAAGAAAGAAATAGGGATACTAAGAGGTCACATTGCCTCCAAACTTTCACCCACCAAACCATAACAACGAACTCTTCCAACACCAACATATTTCTACTCTCGTACAATTCATGAAGCACACTATCGCCCCTTTTGGAGTAAACCCCACTAGTCTTTTCGAATCCCTCTTCCTTAGTGAATAACATATCAAATAATTCTGAACTACCACTCAAACGTGGATATAAGTAAACACCTAAGAAGATTCCACAAGGATTTTAAGGACTACTCCACACACAATCTCCATACATCGAATCTTACCATATTCGACGAAACACTCAATATCAAGCAATGAATAACCAGAATCTAAAAGACCTTAACTTAACAATTGCTGCATCCAGGGAATCCTCATGATCTTGTTGAGTTTGAAAAGCATTGAACCTATCTTGTTTCAAACCACCACTAGGAGCGGAGGAAGATTGGGGATGAACACTTTCGTCAGGTATCTCTCTCATTTCTAACAAGCGTAGGATAATTCCTTATCCTATTATCTATCTTTGCATAACAAATAATGCATTATACCGGCTAGACATTTACCCTCATGTCTTATCCCATACTCGTTACACTCGGGCCACATTTTCTCACTACCACCCTTACCTTGAGAACGATTTCCTCCATCGGAGCTTGAATGTGAATACTCACCATCATCCCTTCTTGCCCTCTTTGGATCTTTAGTTTTCACATTAAACATTTCTTCTTCTATTTTTTATGCATGAACCATCAAATGAGAAACATCCATTAACTTAATAAGCAACCGCTTTGACATTCTTTGACCACTAAGTCGGAAGCACCCGACACAAACTTACTCATCTTTTCCCTTGTATCTGCAACCATAGTTGGAGCATACCTAGACAATTGTTTGCATTTTGAAGCATACTCCTTCACACTCACATCTCCTTGGCAAAGGTTAATGAACTCAAGTACCTTTGCTTCTCTCATCTCAAGGGGAAAGAACATATAAAGAAAGGAAACTTTAAATTTCTCCCAATCAAAAGGACCCTCATCTACTGCCCTATCTTCTTTCCATTCTCTGAACTAAACTTGAGCAACACCCTTAAGTTGATAAGCGGCAAATTTTTCCTTTTCCACTAGTGTCACTCCCATGATCATTAACACATTACATGTAATACCTCGTATGCTAAACAGACCAGATTGCCAAAAAAATCAGATGTTGCAGGTGCCACCTATGGGGCGTATGGTGACCAACGGATCGTAGGTGGGATCCGTGGTTTACCACCTGAAACTCCCTTCCAAGAACACCAAATTTTTTTAGCCAAGTCTATCTTGACCCACGCCAGGACCTACGGACCCTAGGTGGGACTGCGGTCCATGGTGCAGACTCCCCATATCCCCAGGAAAATTAAGCTAAGACCAGAACTACGGCAAGACCTATAGACCGTAGGTGGACAACAGTCCGTGTTTCAGACTCCCCAAAACCCTAGGAAAATTCAGCTAAGACCAAAACAACGCCAGGACCTATGGTCCATTAGTGGGACCACGATCAATGGACAAGGTCCATTGTTCAGAATCCCTAGATCCCAACCTCTGATGCTAGTCAACGACTCACCAGTACGGACCAGTGTCCATGGACCAGGTCCATCGTTGCCCAGACAACTTTTAAGTCAAGGTTGTTTTGGTTTTTTCCCTAGGTATTACACATAAACTACACCATTTAACCCGTAAATTACGTCGTTTTGGTCAATTTTAGCCTTGTAACTTAATTAGACTTTACCCAAGTCAACAAATTCTCCAAAATTTATCCAAGTTGGACGCGAAAAGGGAGAAAAAGTCGACCGACCCTCTCCAGGAATGCAACAAGGTTTTCTCCAGTTCTAGCCTCAAAATTGAAAGATTTCACCATGAAATTCATCACCGGGTATGTGAAATTTCACTAGTGGGTTCCTTTCACCCATTAGGTCCCTAGAATTCAGTTAGATGCTTGACTCTCTATTTAAGGTTTAAAGCTAGGGTTTCTAGAATCTTAGATTGTTGTTCTGATTCAGGTGTTAGACTAATCAAAATCAGATTATCATGTTTTCGTAGAATTATTGCTTAGTTCTTCGCATGAAACTCAGAACCCTTATTGTGTAGATTCGTTTAGTTCATGATTACACTTGCTAGTTCAGTTTATTCAAATATACATGCCCCTGTTAAGAATGTTTCATTATTAGTACATTAATGTTGGATTTTTAGTTAGCATGTCTATAATTTGAGCTATTCAGTATTACAAAAATTTTGTTATAATGTGTTACTTACATAATCAGTTGGTAGTAGGCTTAACACTGAGTGAAATAAGTGTCAGTCACACTCATCTCCCATAACTAGGTGCCCCCATAGGATAAGTCCTCTCTGTGGGCAACATATTTAGTGATCATGTCATTTATGCCTTTATAACCCTTACAACGTATATTGGGTCCCCTAGATGGGGAGATACATTAGACTCTACGGATAGCTCTTACGATTTTATGTCAGTTAATAGTAGCTTTCACAGTTAGACTCTAGTGTGTTGACCAAGTTATCAGTTATAGCTTAGTATTCAGTCTCAGCATGTTCACACTTGGTCATTACATTCAGTTAGCTCAGTATTCATTATATTTCACTATTTATATTCAGTTCATGTTACATCATTGCTCTTATTTCTTTTTTCAGTTGTGTATATATATTGTTCAGCTTTATCCTATCATGGATGCTTAGTACCTTTCATGTATTAACGCATACTCTCTACTACATCTTTTCGTGATGTACGTTCAGGTCCTCAACATTCAGATCCCACATAGATCTGTTCCCAATCTCCAGTTCAGTAGTATTAGTAGTGAGTCATCATTCTTCAAGGAAGATTGACATGTCTTTTATTCAATCATTCTTGTTTTAGTTTCAGTTTTGATACAGTTAGATGGGGCATGTACCAACATCTCTAGTAAGTAGAGGCTTTTATTTAAACATAGTTTAGATTCAGTTTTTAGTTGAGTTTGATCTTTCAATTGTTATTAAACACAACTTTATATTTTTAGACATAGAATGGGTATTCCCCATCATTTCATTTCATGGCATGTTTCTAGCTTCTGCACAATATGTCCATTTTTCAATAAATATTTCAGTATGCTTACTATATACTAGTAGGGTTAGCTTAGGGGTCACTTGTGATCCAAAGTCCCGTGTTTACGTCAAGGGATTAACCTGAGGGTGTGAGAAACTTGGTATCATAGCACTAGGTTCAAGAGTCCTAGGATGTCTGAAAAGCGGCACAAAGTAGAGTCCCTTTCATCAGTGTGAAGCCCTCTACTTCTATAGGGGGAAGTTACAAAGTGTTTTAGGAAAAACTTCACTTTCTTGATATTCTTATCGTGCATGGGTATGATCTTCTTTCTAATCCATCGTTATGCTTTTTTAGATCATGCATCCTCATAGAGCTTACACAAGGAATGCTAATGCACAAAATGGTAACATAGTTCGTCCTGTCACAGATCAGGAAGTTTTGAATGCAGTGTTTCAAAATATAATTCAATTGTTGGTCCAGAGTGTAACTAACCATTAGAACCAGTAGGTTCCAGATCCTACAAATGCTAGTGGTGGATCAGTGGAAGCTTGGTTCTGTGATCTTGTTAGGATGAACCCACTTGTGTTTCTAGGGTCGCAAGTTGGTGAGGTTCCCAAAATTTTATTGATGAGGTAAAGAAAATATTTGGAGTGATGTAAGTGATAGAAAATTATGGGGTAGAGTTGGCGTCCTACCAACTTAAGGATGTGGCACACATATGGTTCACGTAGTGGAAGGAAAACAGGGGTGAGAATGTCGCTCTTGTTACTTGGGAGTGTTTTACTAGAGCTTTTCTGGATAAGTTCTTCCCAAGAGAGTTGAGGGAGGCTAGGGCTCAGGAATTCATGAATTTAAGGCAAGTTTCTAGTCGGTCCAAGAGTATGGACTCAAGTTCACCCAACTCTCCAGGTATGCTCAACATATGGTTGTCGATCCCAGGTTGCAGATGAGTAAGTTTCTCTTTGGGTATCTGACTTGGTTAGAATATATTGTACAAATACGATGCTGCTGGAATATATGAACATCTCTATGCTAATGACCCATGCTCAATAGGTTTCGGGAGATAAGCTTAGGCAATAAGCTAAGGATAACAAAAAGGCTAGGAGAGGAAAATATGAATTTTCTCAGCAGAAATCAGGTGGTGGAAATCGCTCAAAGTTTTAGCAAAGGTCTATAGCCCAAGTACATTCATCAACTAGTGTTCCATCCTCCAACTTTCGACAGGATCAAAAAGTTAGGGCATCATGCTTTATGTCTCAAAGAACTGTTTCAGTTACCACAACCTACCCAACTTGTCAAAAGTGTTGTAAGAACCATCCGGGTGAGTGTCTTGTAGGAAAGGATGGATGTTTTGGGTGTGATCAGACTGGTCACATGTTAAAGGATTGCTCTTCTTCTAAACAGGGTCAAGGAGGTAACAATAGTAAGGCACAATATACAACTTCAGTAGAACCAGTAAGTTGCCCGACTCAGCAAGGTAACTCATCTAGTATAGGTGGCATTCATCTCCAGAACAGGTTTTATACTCTCTAGGATCACCAGGATCAGGAAGATTCTCCTTATGCGGTTACTAGTACATTGCAAGTCTTTCATTTAGATAACTATATGCCTTGTTAGATCCAGGGGCTACTCTTTCCTTTGTAACTCCTTATATAGCAGTAAACTTTGGTGTCAGTCCTAAAACTCTCTACGAACCCTTCTCAGTCTCTACTCCAGTCGGTGACCCAGTTACAGCTTAATGGATAAACATAAATTGTCCTATCAAAGTCTCCCAAAAAGTCACCTCAGTAGATCTTGTAGAGTTAGAAATTGTAGACTTCGATATCATTCTACGCATGGATTGGTTACATTTGAATTATGTCTCAACCAATTGTAGGACTAGTATTGTTCGTTTTTTCAGTTTCCAGATGAACCAATCTTAAAATGGAAGGGTAGTAGCTCTGTTTTTATGGGTCGATTCATTTCTTCCCTTAAGGCCAAAAAGATGATCTCTAAGGGTTATCTCTATAATATAGTTCGGGTGAAGGATTCAAACTCGGACACCCCAACTCTTAAGTCAGTTCCAGTAGTTAATGAGTTCCCAAAAGTGTTTCCGGAAGATATTCCTAGAGTTCCTCCTGAAAAGGAAATCGACTTCAGAATTGATCTACTTTTAGATACCTAGCCTATTTTTGTTCCTTCTTACGAAATGGCTCCAGCTGAGCTTAAGAAAATGAAAGAGCAGTTGAAAGACATTCTAGATAAGGGCTTCATCAGACCTTGTAGTTCCTCATGGGGTGCACTAGTGTTGTTCGTGAAAAAGAAAGATGGGTCTCTCTAGATGTACATTAATTATAGGTAGTTGAACAAGGTCACAATCAAGATTTATTATCCTATCCCCTTGATTGATGACTTGTTCGACAAACATCAGGGTGCAAATCATTTCTCGAAAATAGACCTCAAATCTAGTTATCATCAGCTCAGAGTCAGAGATAGTGACATTCTAAAAATAGCCTTCAGAACACGGTATAGTCATTATGAATTTGTATTTATGTCATACAGACTAACCAATGTTGCTGCAGCTTTTATGGATCTGATAAATAGGGTATCCAAGCAGTATTTGGACCTGTCCGTTATCATCTTAATAGATGATATCCTCATTTACTCTAGGAATGAGGAAGAACATGCGACTCATTTGAGAGTTGTCCTAAAAACTCTCAAAGATCTCCAGTGATTCGCTAAATTTAGCAAATGTGAGTTTTGGTTGCAATCATTTGCTTTCCTTGGTCATATGGTGTCTACTAAAGATCCGAGTTGATTCTCATAAAATAAAGGCATTGAAAAAATGGCCTAGACCTACCTCTCCTACATATATCAAAAGTTTCTTGGGTTTGGCTAGTTATTATAGAAGGGTCGTGAAAGATTTTTATCCATAACTTCTCCATTGACTAAGTTGACTGAGAAAAAGGTTAAGTTCTAGTGGTCAGATGATTATGAGAAGAGTTTCTTAGAATGGAAAACTAGGTTGACTACAAATCCTGTTTTGACTCTACCAGAGGGTTCAGACGGTAATGTGATATATTGTGATGCATTAGGAGCCAACCTAGGTTTTTGTTTATGCAGTGAAGTGAGGTTATATCATATACTTTTAAGCAACTTAAGGTGCATGAAAAGAACTATCCGACTCATGACCTCGATCTTGCAGTCGTTCTATTTGCCCATAAGATTTAGAAACATTATTTGTATGGTGTTCACGTAGATGTGTTCAGGAACCATAAGAGCATTCAGTAGGTGTTCACCCATAAAAGAGTTGAGTCATCGCCAGAAGAGAAGGCTTGAGTTCCTCAAAGACTATGATATTAATGTGTTTTACCATCTTGGTAAGGCCAATGTAGTAGCAGGCTATTAGTTGACTATCTATAGGTAGTGTAGCACATATTAAGGAAGAACGAAATGAACTAAGAAAAGATGTTCACAAGCTTGCTCGCCTGTGAGTTCGCCTTATGAGCATATCAAATGGTGGTGTAACAGTTCAGAATGGGTTAGAATCTTCGTTGCTAGTAGAGGTTAAGGAAAAGCAAGACAGTGATCCTATATTTCTTCAACTGAAGGGTGCAGTTCATCAACAAAAAGTTGAGGTTTTCTCCCAATAGAGAGATGGTGTGCTTCACTATTGGTTCGTTTATGTGTTCCTAAGGTGGGTCAGTTGAGACCGTAGAACCTTCCAAAATCTCATAACTCCAAATATTCTATTCATAAATGTGCCAATAAGATGTACCATGATCTGCGGGAAGGCTATTGGTGGAATGGTATTGATGAGTCCACGATTTGGACTCATTTAGGTCTTTATTTTAATAGATTTAGTGTCCTCAAATGCATATTTTGTGCCAATAACTGATGTATATCCTTGAATTTCAGGTATTTTGATTGAGGAATAGAGCATGCACACTATTGAGTAAAAAGGAACAAGGTAGCCGAAAGAACGAAGAAAAGAAGGCATGAGGATCGCCTAACCTATTGGGCGAGTCGCCAAACGGCCATGGTCTATCCTAATGTTCCAGTGTGCCAAACCCTAAAGGAGAAAATCAAGTCGGCGATAGAAAGGAGCAATTGGCGAGTCGGTGAACAGTTTTGTGATGCAGTGCCATATTGCCCAATGTTACAAAACTTGAAGATGCTGAAGGTCAAAGCAAAGAGGCGATGGAATTGACCAAAGGGCGGAGAGCCAAGTGGATAGGCGATCCTGACTTATGGCGCCGAATGGACCTTCATAGCATTCAATAGTTTTCATTAATGTGCAGTTTTGAAGTTTGAGAGCTAAGAACTGAGTTTAGTGAGAATATTTCCTTAGCTTTGAAGATTTGAAGACACTACAACATTTTATGTCTACAACCACCCTAGAAAAGTGTGGCCTAAACTATGAAAAAGTGTGGCCTTTGATAAAAGGCCACTCTTTTTGACTTTAAGCCACGCTTTTCCAGGGGTGCCCGAAAGAAGCGTAACCTTAGAGTTTAGGCGACACTTTTCAAGTGTTGCCTTATCATCAACGCTTAAAAGCGTAGCCTAAAAGGCAGAAAGGCCACGCTTTCCAGTACCTCATACAGCAGCATTTCTATCTCATACAACTACACTTTCAAGCATGGCCTTTGCTTCCTTATTGCCAACGATTTTAAAGTGTTGCCTTTTCTATCCTATGTATGACGACACTTTGAAGTGTAGTCCTTGCCCATGTGCATACCACAATTTACAGTCCTATAGCTACACTTTTAAGTGTGGTAATATTATTTTGACTACAAAATATTTATATGCCACAATTTGTAATTAAAAAACACCAATATTGTTTTGCAATATATAATCTCAAACATTAAATTGACTAATAAGTATTTCAAATATATAGATTTACAATAAACTTCAAAAGATAGTGTGCTTGTGTACATACACATACTTATAAAGCAATATTCTAAATATGTGAACACAATAGTTCAAAAAGTACTCTTACAATAGTTCAATATATTCTAGCAATGAATATATTTCAGAAAATCAAACATAATGTATTCAAACTTTTACAATAGTTCAAAAACTCTTCATCATCAACTTCAATGAGATCTAATTGACATGTGGCGATCCTTTAAATTTGTTCACCTCCATTTCCCTACACATTTAAAATGTACAACAAATCAGATTGCAGCAGTACGTTAGAGAAGTGGCAAGAAGTTCCAGATAGTAGAAGTTCCAGATTCCAGATAGTAGCAGTTCCACATTACAAATTGTAGACTGCAGATTTTTTGAGTTCCAAATTACAGTTCCAGATTCCATATTATTGTAGATTACAGATTACAACATGAGTTCCAGATTGCAGGTTTTAGATTCCAAATTACAGAATGCAGATTATAGTTCAATATTTCAGGCTCCAAATTACAAATTGCAGATTACATATTATAGGTTATTACAGATTTTTACATATTACAGTTCCAGATTTCATATTATTGCAGATTACAGATTACCGTTCCAAATTCCAGATTCCAAATTACTGCAGATTACAGATTATAATTCCACATTACAAATTACAGATTACAGATTATTGCATATTACATATGATTGCAGGTTTCAGATTCCTCCCAGCAGCTTGAACATTATTCAGATTTCATGAAAGTGGATGTGTTTCAAAGATCAATATAGATGCCCAACAATTCAACAAGAAAATGAATTCAGTTGCAACAGAGTTACAAAAGCAACTTAGAGCTCCTATCTTAGAGCTCCTAGAATTCTACTTAAATCAATCTTAGAACTCAACAATTTAGCTGCAACAATTCAACTTTGTTTTACTTTTGGTGTAGCATGGAACTTTCAGATGAAGCTTTAATCTAAGTTCAAAGGAGATATCATTTTTTCTTTTACTTCCCCTATGGGGCAGGGTACCAACAATCAAGCTGAAATCAAGTGGAAAAAGAGGAAGATGACACAACTAATTCTCGCAAAACAGAGTCACAATCATACACGATCAATACACGCTATTGCAGACACCAAAACAGGTAGCAGTCGCAATCACACAAGATCAATACACTCTACTCCAAAGAGGGGTCTTGTAAATCAGGATAGCAGTCGCACCAATCAAAGAAGGGATAAAGAGGAAACTCAACTCCAACAAAACCATAACACACTATTGAAGACACCAAGACAAGCACAGAATCGAAGAAACCACGCAAAATACCTTTTGAAGAACCGAATCATGAGTTGAACCTGAAGAATGTAGAATATTTTGGCCTCTTACAGCTTGTGCGCTACTTGCATCAACAGGTGAAACAAGGTTAGATCCAACAACCCCTGGTATATCTTGAACATTCAATCCTGGGTTGTTTTGCAGCAACCGACTAAAAAAATATCGCATTTCTTCTCTCATTTCATTCATTTCTTCCTTCAGAGAACTGATTTCATTATCATGCTTTTGTTTTAGCTTGTTAGTTTCCTCATCTTTTTTCAGAGAACTTGTTGTCACTGATCTGCCATAGCACCTAAGTCGGCCAAGCTGCTCCTTTCCAAACACTGCCCTAAAGGCATCATTAGCTGTTTCCCCAGAATTTTGACGATTCTGAAGTTCAGCCTGTTGAATAAAATTGATATTCGTAGTTAACTGTAAGAACTATTTACTTTATGGCTAAAAGGAGATTATGATTGATTTGTTAACTTTAATTTACCTTCATTATGAGCAAACTGTTCCTACGGTAGCGATCAAAAACTAAAAAAATCTAACAATTTTTCCCAATAAAGAATTGAAAACAAAATATATTTAATGTCTCATCGTACTTGCACAAGAAGAAGAAGACGACATACTCAATAAAATTCAATGGAGTCACACTCTCCACAATATATAAATTTTAAGTCGGAATCAAATTCACCACTAATCCTCTTTAAAAAACTTACTATTGCAACTTTGGTATCGGCCTGAATTTCCTTTCCCGTCTTTGTACGAGTTGCAATAAACATTTCAGACTGTGATGGTTCCTCGTTGTTTTCTTTTGTTGCACGCTACAAATTATATCAAAAGAAATTTAAAAAATAAACATGTTCTAATAAAGTATGAAAAATGAAATTCATATGTCTGCTAAGTATTACCAATGCCATGCGTACTCTTGCAAAATTAATTGGTCCCATTCGATGCCTCCACTGTTGTTTTTTCCTATTTTGAGAATTCACCTCAGATATGGCCTGTAATTAAATAAAAAGAGATGTTTGAATTGATAAATCAAAAAGAAAAGAATAGATATGATGCAAAATATGTCAAAGAGTAGAAATGCACTATTTTAGCTTTACTTGAACAATTGGGTGTTTCCATTAATCAATCAGCTGGCGGAATTGACCTTCTGGAATGTCATCGGGACATTTCGCTAGCATATCCTCAACAGTACTATTTTTATCAAAAAATCTCTCTTTCATTTTTTGTTTGTGTCGCCTCCAAGCATCACGAAGACCAGTCATCACCCATTTCTTTCCTTCTATTGGAATTAGGAATTTGGACTATGCAAAATAAAATATATTTAGCTTCATTAGTAAAAACAAATAATAAAATATGCAATTTCAAAATTGATTGTTCTTACATTGATATATTCCCACATGCGCTTTTTAACATCTTTTGGCACCGCATGCCAACTAGTGTACATCAAGTTGATGAATCTAGGATTCCTTGAAATTGTTCCGATAAAATTGGTTAATTCCGACACTATCTTATCGGTTGGTTCCACTGCTTGTCCTTTATCAAATGTCACCTCCTCCCTTTCTTCCAAATTTCTTGCATGAATATGCTTACATGTTGTTTGTCCTCGAACTTTTTTCTTCTTCGATATCCCTAGATTGATGTAACAGCAAGGAAATAAGAAATTTGTTTTATAATGAGTAATAAATCTTACATGATTTGAGACATACCTTTTGTACTACAATCAGTGTCAACTTCCTCGCCTATATCACACTCATCCTCGCCGATTTCTTCTTGATCCTCAAGATCATCCAATCCTTTAGTATGTTCATGAATAGAAGGAGCAGGCATATACTCGACATCAGCTACTGTGTGGTTAACCTGTTTTCTTTCATCACCTATGACTATCCCTTGTTGTTTCTGAAACTGATCAAGACTAGTAGCTGGTATGACTGACTTCTTTACCTCTTTTTTGTTTGGTAGATCATGATCAATATCATGCTCTTTGTGTATCTGTTGTTTTTTCAGAAACTGATCAACACTAGTGGTTGGTAGGACCAACTTCCTCTTCACCTGTTTGAAGCTTAGTAGATCCTGATTATCATGTTGTTCCTCTCCATTACCTAGTGTTGTCCCAGTTACATGTACAGAAGCAGTAACACCTTCCTTGGATGACGTTTGGAACCTGAAGTTGTGCATAGGAAGTTTAATTCCTTTCTCTTGAATGGACTCTCCAGATTGAAATAACCTCGGTTTATTCTGTCCTTTCCCTGCAATCATATGTGAAGTACTAAGTTCTTCCCTAGAAGATGATTGAATCACTGATTTGCGCCCAAACAATTTACTCTTTCCTTGTTGTGGAATCAAATCCTCAGAATTCTTTCTTCTATGCGTTGTTGGTGCATGCTCTTTCTTAGCTTTATGATTGCGTTCGCTTGCAACATTTTCTCTCTTAATCTTAAATGTGTTGACCAATTCAGCACTTGATCGGTATTGCATATCAGCATCCAGATTCTTCAGTGGACTTTGAGCTTTGTTTGGAATCGAACCCTTTTTCTTTAGTATTGCTGAGTGATTCATTCTTCTTGCTTTGTTTTAGCTCATTGATTTGTTTCCTTGTAGTAAGTAAACCTACAAAATAATAATCAGGAAAATTAGCTGGCAAGAATTTTCTGAGTGCAGGCAGCTATACAAGAGCTCCACTCTTTCCAGAATTTCCAGCACTGTATTAAGCAGATTGCAGCAACTACTTCATTATGACCAGTCTCTATTTCATTAGGCAGCAACTACTTCTTTATGACAAGTGTCTAATGAAGAGTCCAAAACTATTTAATCTAACACAACTTTTGACTTAGGCAGTAATTCTACTTCATTAAGACCATCCATTTGAGAAGGACAATGAGGACAAAAACAATTCTGACACTCGGCCCCTATAATCAGTAACATGGTTTTTGGTACTATTAGTCACAAGGAAGGGGGAAACAAGTACTTGGTCTCTACCAGAGCTAAGTACTGTATAGGTCTGATCCAACAGAGCTAAGCATAAGCACATGGAAAAACTATCAACTTTAGAAGCTAAATCATACAGCAAAAAATCAAAAGTAATGAAAAATGGAATTTTTGAACTCCTAATGTGCATCACTTTGCTGAAAGAGAGTTCACTAGCATATATATACTCATTCAACATACAGTTATTTCAAGCTCTAACCAAACATATTTTAACTTGATATCTTGTTCTCTGTAGTCCAAACAACATATTACTTTATAATTCAGGGATGCAGTTTGTCCACAACTTCTTTAACTTCCATAAAGAGCCTAACCTTACATCAGGAACTACTGTAATGAACTAATAAAGAGCTGCCAACTTTTCCAGACCTTCAAAGAGACATTACCACTGTTTTGAACATGAGCAAAGCAGTAAACAAAATTAACAAAGTATGCCGCTGTTATGCAGAAATTTTAGACATGAATAAGAGAGGGATTTTTAGCATTTTTTCACAACTTCAAATATAGAGAGAGGGCAGGGATAAACAATAGTTGAACCACAAAAAAAAAAAATCCAATTCTAAGGCAGCTACAGCATGAACTCATTCAATCATGATGAGCTATTAAGATCACTATTTCAATAGACTGTTGGAGTTTATATCAAATCATATCAACTAAGAAACTTATACAAATTAGCAGTTAACTATATCAGTCATAAGTTGGCATAACACTCTTGGTCTGAAACATACAAGAAAAAATTAAAGGTAAAGAGTTGTACCTCTCTCAAAGCGACAAACTCGGGACAACGATGGAACCAGGAACGACTTCAAATTGCAGAGCTCACTGTTCGTCCTCTAATGTCCACTGCATGATAATAATAGGAAACAAATAAATATATAAATAACAACAACAATTCATATTTACAGGTCATAATGCAGATTGATAATTGTATCAATAATAGTGCAGAGGTCATATAAGTTAGTGCAAACAAACAGCCAAATAAAACAATATTCATCTAGAAGTATAGGTTCCTCAATAAAAAAAGAATCACATAAGAAGCCAACATAAATTACTTAACCAAACAATAATTGGGCGCATGAAAAAAGCCAACAAAATACTTAAACATTGTAGTGATCTAATCTTCAATCCCACATATTAGATATCTTAATGTGTTTGTGCCAAAAATACAATAAAAATAACAAAAACAGTAAGTGAGCACTATATGGTCATCACAAAAATAATGAAACTCATGCTGCGTCATCTTCAAACTCTTCTTCAGACTCATCCTCAAGCTCATCTTCAGACTCATCTTTATACTCATTTTCA
>NW_026021717.1:0-1149 GCF_019186545.1 Solanum stenotomum | reverse complement strand
GGCTCCAATGGTTGTTTCAGGTGTGGTCAGAATGGACATTTCATGCGAGAGTGTCCAAAGAATAGGCAGGGTAATGGAGGCAATAAAGCACAGTCTTCTTCAGTTGTTCCACCAGACAGGACGGCATCTAGAGGAGTTACTTCTAGTACCGGTGGAGGAGTAAACCGTCTTTATGCAATCACCAGTCGCCATGAGCAAGAGATTTCTCCAAATGTTGTCACTGGTATGATTAAAGTCTTTGCTTTTAATGTGTATGCTTTGCTAGACCCAGGAGCACGTTTATCGTTTGTAACTCCTTATGTTGCAAATCAGTTTGAGGTTCTTCCTGAAAGACTTTGTGAACCCTTTTGTGTTTCTACACCTATTGGGGAGTCTATTCTAGCGGAAAGAGTTTATCGTGATTGTCCTGTTTCCATCAGTCACAAGAACACCAAGGCTGATTTGGTTGAGCTAGACATGGCAGATTTTGATGTCATTCTAGGTATGGATTGACTTCATGCCTATTATGCATCATTAGACTGTAGGACTCGAACCGTCAAGTTTCAGTTTTCGAATGAGCCAGTCATAGAGTGGAGTAGCAGTTCAACAGTGCCCAAGGGTCGTTTTATTTCGTACCCTAAGGCAAGAAAGTTAGTTTCGAAGGGTTGTATCTATCACTTGGTCCGAGTTCATGACTCTAGTGTTGAGATACCTCATTTCCAGTCAGTTCCTATAGTAAGAGAGTTTCCAGAAGTGTTTCCTGATGATCTACCCGAAATTCCTCCTGAGAGAGAGATAGATTTCGGCATAGATCTCATTCCAGATACTCGTCCTATCTCCATTCCACCATATATAATGGCACCAGCAGAGTTGAAAGAGCAGTTGAAAGATCTCCTAGAAAAGGGTTTCATTCGATCGAGTGTCTCACCTTGGGGTGCTCCGGTCTTGTTTGTGAGAAAGAAAGATGGTTCCCTTAGAATGTGTATAGACTACCGCCAGTTGAATAAGGTTACCATCAAGAACAAGTACCCTCTTCCGAGGATTGATGACCTTTTTGATCAGCTTCAGGGTGCCACTTGTTTTTCAAAGATTGACCTCCGATCAGGCTATCATCAGTTAAGGGTAAGGGAATGTGATATCCTAAAAACAGCTTTCAGAACCAGGTATGGT
>NW_026021716.1:0-572 GCF_019186545.1 Solanum stenotomum | reverse complement strand
AATAATGAATTAAACAAGTATCCAATAGAAACAAATAAATCAAAAAACTGCAAAATGAATTAAATTTGCATTAAAATTGTATTACATAGTATTAAAGTTGAATAAGAAGAGAGAATTAAGAATGAATGAAAAACGTAACTAACGAAAGACAAGACAATGATCTCTAGAGTTAATTAAACTTGTATCAATAATGAATTAAAGAAGTATCCAATAGTACCAAATAAATAAAAAAACTGCAAAATGAATTAAATTTGCATTAAAATTATATTACATAGTATTAAAGTTGAATTAAAAGAGAGAATTAAGAATGAATGAAAAACGTAACTAACGAAAGACATGATAATGATCTATAAACTGAATTAAACTTATAAGTTATATCAATAATGAATTAAATAAGTATCCAATAGTAACAAATAAATCAAAAAACTTCAAAATGAATTAAATTTTAATTAAAATTGTATTACATAGTATTAAAGTTGAATTAGAAGAGAGAATTAAGAATGAATTGAAAACGTAACTAACGAAAGACAAGACAATGATCTAAAAACTGAATTGAACATATATCATTATTC
>NW_026021715.1:0-794 GCF_019186545.1 Solanum stenotomum | reverse complement strand
AGGAATAACAACCTATGGAACTATGTCTACACCTCCCGAAATGCATCCTACCGCAAGTAGCTTAAAGTGGTGGGGCTGTCCTAGCCTGGCCTGAACACCTCTGCTGCTACGAGTCCGATGCTCGTGAACCCTCATCTGGGCCTGATTGTTCCTGACGATCAAATATACTACCCTGGAATTGTTGTGGTGGAGGTCTAGGTGGCCTAATAGCATATCAGGGTCTGGGACCACCCTGAAAATCTCCCTGTGAACCAGCGGGCCTAGACCTCTTATGTCTTTCTCTCTCGACCCTCTCCCTCATATACTGTAAATGTCGGCGATCCTCTATACCTTGTGCAAAGGCCTGAATTCGTGAGATATCCATATTATCATTTAGTGCAGCGGTAGAACAAGCATTGGTATAATGTAAGTCGAGCCCTCCCACAAATCTACGCACCCTATCATGCATCTTATCAACAAATGCTGGTGCATATCTAGCCAATGAATCAAATCTCAGCCCATACTCTCAGACACTCATGCTGCCCTGTCGGAGGTTCAGAAATTGGTCCACCAGGCCATCCCTAATCTCTCGAGGCAATTAGTGATCTATGAAAGCTTCTGTAAAGCTATCCCAAGTGGGTAGGGATGCATTTTTTCCCTAGATCTCTCCCAACTCTCATACCACAATACTGCAACATCGCGCAATCAAAATGCTGCTAACTCAACTAACTCAGTTGCTGAGGCATGCATAACTCTAATAATCCTATGAAGCTGATAAAAAAAGTGTTAAGGGTCTTCTCTGCGATCTGTCCCTA
>NW_026021714.1:0-547 GCF_019186545.1 Solanum stenotomum | reverse complement strand
ATGATCTATGAGCTAGGTGCTCTAGATACGGTCGGTGAACAAGTTGAAAGACTCCGGAATTTCTTGATAGATATTCTTTTTGGCCCAAACCTTTGGCATCAGTATGCATACACTTTGATAGTCAAGATGCAATAGGTAAGGCATGGAGCATGATGTATAACGGAATGTCTCGTCATATAAGACATAGACATGATACCGTTAGAAAACTACTCTCTAGTGGAATTATCACAATTGACTATGTAAAGCCAAAGGATAATGTGTCGGATCCACTTACAAAAAGGCCTAACTAGAGAGAAAGTTAAAAGATCATCTAAGGGAATGGATTTACGGCTTAGGACAAGTCATCATGGCGGTAACTCTATCTAGCAGACTGGAGATCCCAAGAGCTAGATTCAAGGAGAAAAACAAAGTTGTGACTGACGGTTCGGCATTGTCAACCAACTCAATCCATTCTCATGATGAAGACAATGCTCAGGAACAAGGATACATCATTAAGGCTTGTTATAGAGTTAATAAAGGTTAATGTTTTTAATGATTTGCTAAGTTT
>NW_026021713.1:0-241 GCF_019186545.1 Solanum stenotomum | reverse complement strand
AAATTTTGGCAAAAATGAGGTCGGAGTTACGGATTACCAACAAATTTGTGGACTATAGTACACAAAAATCGGTAAAATGGGGGAATTACCTCCTTTAGGGCTCAATTGACCTTGAAAATAGGCCATTTTTAACGTGAGGGCAAACTGGCACCAGAGATAACGTCTTAAAGGACATCTAGGTAAAATTTTTGCAAAAATGAGGTCGAAATTTTTGATCACCAACAAATATGTGGACTATAGC
>NW_026021712.1:0-232 GCF_019186545.1 Solanum stenotomum | reverse complement strand
AAGCGTCCGCTTCTCTTCCTCGTCTACGTACTCTACCAACTTTGTGTATGCAGCCTTCTTCGCTTCCACTTTGCCTTGGACTTCCCCATTCCACCACCAATCTCCTTTATGGCCTCCAAATTTACCCCTTGATACCCCCAACACCTTTGAAGCAACTTCCCTAATGCAACTAGCTGCTTTATTCCACATGGTGTCCGCATCCCTGCTACCACTCCAAGCCCCCATCCCACTC
>NW_026021711.1:0-281 GCF_019186545.1 Solanum stenotomum | reverse complement strand
TAAGCAACAACGGCTAGAAGGAGAATCTAGAAGAAACTGAATAGCTTACCTGGCTCAACTCAACTCAACCTAACTGACTTCTTTCAATATAAGGCAATTCAAAACAAGTGCGATATAAAGAAAGACTGTTTAAAACATGCTATAAACTCTGTGTGTATACTAAGATACAATAAGCCTGAAATGTATATAGAAATACAATGAACTGATGTATATAAAAATACAATAATCTCTGTGTATAAGAATACAATAACTCTTGTGGGAGTTTCTCTAACCGACAACCA
>NW_026021710.1:0-629 GCF_019186545.1 Solanum stenotomum | reverse complement strand
CTAAACCCTAAACCCTAAACCTTAAACTTTAAACCATAAACCCTAAAATCTAAACCCTAAACCCTAAACCTTAAACCCCTTAACCATAAACTATGAAACCTAAACCATAAACCCTAACCCTTAAGCCCAAATCCTAAACCCTAACCCTAAACCATAAACCACAAACCCTAAGCCCTAAACACTAAACCCTAAACCCTAAACCCTAAACCCTAACCCCTAACCCCTAAACCTAACCCCTAAACACTAAACCCTAAATCCCTAAACGCTAAACCCTAAACCCTAATACCTAAACCCTAAACCTTAAACCCATAACCATAATCCCTAAACCCTAAACCTTAAACCGTAAGACTAAAAGTTAAATCTTAAATCCTAAACTCGAAACCTTAAACCTTAAACCCTAACCTAAACTATAAATCCTAAACCTTAAACCCTAAACCATAAACCCTAAATCCTAAAAGTGAAACCCAAAACACTAGACCCTATACCCTAAACCCTAAACTCTAAACCCAAAACCCTAAAGCATAAACCCTAAACCGTAAACCCTAAATCCTAAAGACTAACCCTAAACCCTAAATCCTAAAGACTAAACCTAAACCCTATATCCTAAACACTAAACCTAAACCCTGAGC
>NW_026021709.1:0-889 GCF_019186545.1 Solanum stenotomum | reverse complement strand
TAGTGATACGCTCCCACTACACCAGTAAAGCTGCCTCAGATCACGATACATCTTCGCTGTGCCCGGATGGATAGAGTATCTAGACTCATGGCCCTCAGAAAGTATCAACTGTATCAAATCCCCAACTCTCGGAACACTGATGCGGCCGGTGAATCTCAACACTCCATCAGGATCTAAGGTAGCCCGACCACCATCACTCGCTAACACTCGATCTCTAAGGGCCACCAAGGCCTCATCCTCAAGCTGACAACCACGGACCCTATCAAGCAAGGAAGACTGAACTCCCATATGGGCCAAGACACGTCTAGAATCTGAGATATCCAACCGAATCATGCTATTGGCTAAGAACTGAATGTCCATAGCCAAGGGTCGCTCCTCAGCAGATAAGAAGGATAGACTACCCATACTCACTGCCTTTCCGCTCAAGGCGTGCGCTACCACATTCGCCTTGCCCGGATGATAGAGAATAGATAGGTCATAATCCTTCAGGATCTCAATCCAACGACGCTGCCTCGAATTAAGGTCCCTCTGGCTCATGATGTACTGAAGACTCCAGTGATCGGTATAGATCTCACATCGAACTCCATACAAGTAGTGCCTTCAAATCTTAAGTGCAAAAACTACCGCCGCCAACTCTAAGTCATGGGTGGGGTAGTTACGCTCATGAATCTTAAGCTGCCTCGACGCATAAGCAATAACCCGGCCCTGCTGCATCAATACACAAACCAAACCAACGCCGAATGCGTCACAATATACCGTGAAGCCCTCGCCCGCAACTGGAAGAGTCAATATATGAGCGGTGGTCAATAACTCCTTGAGCCTCAAAAAGCTCGCCTCACACTCCTCTGACCAAACAAAGAAAACATCCTGGCGAGTCAACCGGGTCAAA
>NW_026021708.1:0-349 GCF_019186545.1 Solanum stenotomum | reverse complement strand
GATAACCCCAACTGGAGTGCTACCACGAATAAAACAATGGTTTAGCTGCTCATACTAAATACGTATACTGCCAACATGGCTCTGATACCATAAAAAGGATCTTAAATTATGCGGAATTATAAAGAGAAAGAACTTACAAACAACTGACGTTTATTGATGAACTCCAAACATTGCAAGCAAGAACATAAGAAAATAGATTACAAAGAGAGAGAGAGAGAGAGGTTTTCAGAATATTGGAAACTATCTGATGCCTCTAGAGGGAAAACTAATGCTCCTTATATAGGAGAAATGGGGATTGCCTTTATATCTTAGGCATACAGTTGGACGGCTAGGATGTTGCCGACAATAG
>NW_026021707.1:0-5995 GCF_019186545.1 Solanum stenotomum | reverse complement strand
CAGATGAAAATATATATCCCTATTTATAATCACTTGTTACACAACACATGATGCATGGTCCTTGTGGTAAGTTGAATCCAACAAATTCTTGTATGAAAAAAAAAGGACGTTGTAAAAGTAAGTATCCTAAAGAGTTTGTAGAACAAACAACTAAAGGAAAAAATTCATACCCAATTTATAGAAGACGAAATACAGGAAAAAGTGTGAAAATTAGAGGACACTTTCTTGATAACTCGTGGGTTGTACCTTACAATCCATTTTTACTTTGTAAATTCAACTGTCATATAAATGTAGAGATTTGTTCGGATATAAAAGTTGTTAAGTACATTTATAAATACATTTGCAAAGGACATGATAAAATAGCATTTCATATACAGACTAATGATGTAAACCTAGAAATAGATGAAATAAAAGAATATCAATCTGCTAGGTGGGTATCACCACCTGAAGCTTCATGGAGAATATTCGCTTTTTCTATTAGCGAAATGAGTCCAAGTGTATATCATCTACAACTACATCTTGATGGACAACAACTTGTTTCCTTCAAAAGTACCGACAATATTAATAAAATTGCAAGTAATCCCATGATAAGAAAAACAATGTTGACTGAATTTTTTTTAATGAATAAATCAAACAAAGAAGCTATGGACCTAAATTTATTATATCGTGAATTTCCAGAACATTTTGTATGGTCAACAACAGATAAAATGTGGACACGTCGTAAACGAGGTCATGTTATTGGACGTGTAGTGACATGTCATCCAACCGAGGGAGAAAGATACTATCTTAGACTTCTTTTAATGAATGTAAGAGGGCCAAAATCATATGAAGATCTGAGAACTGTAAATGGAGTACAATATAATTCATTTAGGGAAGCTGCAGAAAAAAGAGAACTATTACTTTGTGATAATAATTTGGTAGAATGCATGTATGAAGCTGCAAGTTATCAAATGCCATCCAGTTTAAGACAATTATTTGCTATGTTATTGATTTATTGTAATCCAACAAATCCTAGAGAATTATGGGAAAGATTTGAAAGTTCAATGTCTGAAGATTTCAAAAAAAGTTTGAACTTAAATGTAAGAGAAATACGTTATAAAGTATTAAATTGCATTAATGATGTTCTTCATTCGATGGGTCGTGACATTAATGAATTTGAACTAATTTCAGAATATATCAAACCTACATCAATAGCAAGAGAAGCTAAGGAAGNGCATTCTATATTGATGGTCCTGGTGGAACTGGTAAAAGTTTTTTATATCGTGCTTTATTAGCTACAATAAGACACAAGGGATTTATAGCTTTAGCAACTGCAAGTTCTGGTGTTGCAGCTTCACTTCTTCCCGGAGGTCGAACTGCTCATTCTCGATTTAAAATTCCTATTGATGTCAATGAAAATTTTACTAGCAATATTAGTAAACAAAGTTCATTAGCATCTTTAATACGAGATGCACGATTAATTGTGTGGGATGAAATTTCAATGGCAAAAAAGAAAATGGTTGAAGCATTTGAGTTACTTTTAAGAGATCTAATGGAAACAAATACGTTATTTGGTGGTAAAATAGTTGTTTTTAATGGTGATTTCAGACAAACTCTTCTGATTGTTCGTAGTGGAAAAAAAGAAGATTTTATTCGTGAAAGTTTATTGTGTTCTGAAATTTGGAATCAACTTGAAAAATTACAGTTATCGAAGAATATGCGTGCAACTAAAGATCCTGAATTTTGTGAATATTTAATGAGAATTGGTGATGGAAAAGAAAAAACAAATGACCATGGAAAAATTCAAATTCCTCATTCCCTCATTATTCCTTTTACTTCTGAAAAAGAATCTCTAAATCTTCTCTTTAGAAATACTTATCCTGATTTATACACATGTTGTACAAAAACTTCATTTATTACTTCTCGTGCTATTCTAACAACTAAAAATAATTTTGTTGATGAAATAAATGACATGTTGATCTCTCAATTTCCAAACACTGAAAAAGTGTATATTGCTATAGATGAAACTATTGATCCAAAGGATCAAAGTGAATATGAAGATTTCTTACACACTTTAAATCCTACTGGTTTACCTCCATACAAATTAACTTTGAAGAAAAATTGTCCGATTATGTTATTAAGAAATTTAAATCCTTGTGAAGGTTTATGCAATGGGACACGCTTAATATGTAATGATTTAAAACCTCATGTTATTAGTGCAACAATATCTAGCGATGATTTTAAAAATACACATGTATTTATTCCACGAATACCACTCATGACTTCAAAATATGAAAAATTGCCTCTTCCTTTTAAGAGAACACAATTTCCTGTACGATTATGTTTTGCCATGATTATAAATAAAGCTCAACGACAGACATTAGATTTTGTTGGTATATATTTACGCGAACCTGTCTTCTCTCATGGACAATTGTATGTTGCTTTATCAAGAGCGACAAGTTCTCGGAATGTCAAAGTATTAATTAGACCACCTATAATTGACGAAAATGATGATCATTCAACATATAATGTTGTCTACAATGAAATCATTGAAAATGCCTTTTCTTGAACTTTGTGCTTTAATTTACAATGGTAAATCTCATAGACAACTTACTTATGTTTATCTATATTATAATATTGCTTTCATTATACATTTACCTTTAGCTTATCCTCTTATAATGTATTTTAATTGCAGATAGTTGAACATGGCGGAAAGATATACCATCAATATGATCACTCCCGATACTAAAGATTGGACTTGTAAAGTCCAAGTTGTTGATAAAAGTCAACCAAGGGACAACAAAGATAAAACCACAAAATACCAAGTCTTAATTCTACAAGATGAAGAGGTATTTATTTTTATTAATTTATTATTGATTTTAAAATCGTAACTTTACTTCAGTTAACTAAATAATCCATTATTTTATATTTTTACTTTAATAATATGAAAAATAATAAAATAACTTTTAAATTTTACACAACTAATCAAACTTTTTACAAATTCTTTTACAGGAGAATCAAGTTCAGGCCACTATTTACAGTACTGATATAACATATTTTGAAAAAGAATTTGCTCCTTTCAAGACTTACTTGGTATCTGTTGCACATGTGACACTTTTGAGTATCAACCCAAAGAATTTGAATTTGGTATTTATAAATTTATTTAATTATTCTTATTATTCACATAAAATCCATTGTTACTATAATATAATATTTCTCATGATCTAATTATTCTTTCTTTATTTTTGTTTAATGCAAGATGTACTCGCCATTGTCATTAATGGCAGTCCTTCAACAAAGACTACAACTGGAAAGCGAATTCAAGAGTTTATTGTCATGGACAAGCTGTAAGTATATACAGAATATCACTCTTGTCATTTATCTTCATATCTTATTACTTGTTTTCAAATAAATGTTCTTTTTGGTTGATAGTGTTTTCTTTTTTTCTTTTCCATTTTTGTAGTTGATGTATATACTTGTATTTAATAAAGTGATTAATTCTTTCGAGTTTCAGTAACATTGTCTTTGTAGTCGTCTTCTCCAAATGGTTACTACTTTTTTGGAGTTTAATTGTAGTTTTAGGATTGTTCTTGTTTATTTTTGCGAAGATTGTCTTTTTCTTCTTCTTTTTTTTTTTTTTCGTTTGTTTGTGCATCTTCCCCTCTCTTTTGTTAGAGTAATGTGATTGAATAGTCCTTCAACAAAGACTGTAACTGGAAAACTAATTCAAGAGTTTATTATCATAGACAAGTTGTAAGTATATATACAATATTACTCTTGTCATTTATCTTCATATCTTATTAGTTGTTTTCAAAGAAAGATTCTTTTTGGTTGATAGTGTTTTAAAATTAATTCAAAAGGTTACAGTTTTTTTTTAGTAGTCTATACTGTTACTCAATTGATGTGATGCTAATAATAATACAAAATTCCAAAATATATACAACTTTCATATGACTTTATATACTGAAGGTAACATTTAACATAGAATTATTATAATTAATATATAAAGATAACATAAAGTGTAGATTTTCTTGCAGAGAAAACATATTTTAGATGGGCCAAAACAAAATGATAAGATACGATAATGATGTCTCTGGTCTCTTATTTGCTTTTTATGTTATTCCTTGTTCATCTTCTTCATTGCACTAGCTTCTGTAAAAATGCCATAACCATGAAAGTTTCGATCTTCATTCTAAACATAAACCTGAAGCAATAATTCATTGAGACCTGAAGCATGATGCTGACGCAATAATTGATTGAGACCTAAAGACTGATTCTGTTAAGTCTTTCTAGCTATTTCACGGTCTCATGCTTTGTTTGTTTATTCGTGACTGAAGTAAGCCTGTTCAATGTCTGGAAAGCTTTTAATTTCTGAGTGAAATGGCAAACATATTATGAGATGAATCTGGATATGTGAAAGTTGCAGACCTGCTTACTTTATACCATGTTTTAGTTACTCCTGTGTTTACTTGCTTTTTTTGCTTTTTGCTAAATAATATCGTATATAAACAATTGGTTTTAGGTTCAAAAAGTTCTCATGGTTCTACTGTAGTCAATCAATAAAGTGAAGTAAAGGTTCAGTTTTAATAAAGATTGATCTTATTCCTGGTTTGTTCCTGCCCTTTTATTTTAGATGAATTAACTTTCCAATATTGTGGAGATAGTCTATTAAAAAGAAATATACTGGTTGCCCTGTTTGATTTGTTTTCTCTGGTATGATTTTCTGTTATTTCTTAAAGATCAAGATTAAATTTTGATCAACAGCTAATGATATCCAAGTTAATTAAGGTTCCTGGTAGATATTAAGTTCTTGTCATGCTGTATTTCTTTTTCATACCTACTTTGATTTGTTGTACTCGGAAGGGTAAAGTTTGCAAACACTCTACCTCCCCTTAACTCACACGTTGTATGTCCTAGCATTTAGAGCTGACATTCCAGAAAATACTTCAAATAGGACAACCCCAAAAGAGTAGACATCACACTTTTCTTTTACTTGCTGTCTTCTAAAGTACTCTAGATCCAAATATCTAAATAAAAAACCTTTGCCACTCACTTGTCATCCACCAAATATTTGTAGTTTTCACATCCCTATGGATGATAGTGTACCTTGCACCTGTGTGAAGATAGTGAAGACCTCTAACTGCACCAATACAAATATCCAACCTTTGCTTCCATCACAAGGGTGGCTTATTGTGCTTGTAAAGGTTCTCTCTCAATGGCCCATTAGCCATGTAATCATAGACTAATATCATCTCATCATTTTCTTCACAATCCCCAATCAGTGAATCTCAATTTTCAATCACTTTGAATACTTGTAGTACTTTGATAGATTAAAATGTTCATCAATTTCGTTGTTCAACTCAACTCTTTTCTTTGTTCGTGAATCTTATATTTTGACTTTTATAGCACAAAAATGCTGGTATTTGTTGATAATAATCAAATTTGAATTTTATTATTTATAATGTTTTTACAATATCACGTATCTTCTGCAACTTTAATGTTTGAAAACATCCTTCAAAACATATGCAGGAAAAAACCAACAAAACTGACACTTTGGGAGGATTTTATTGATCATGAGGGAGTTAAGCTTTTCAACCAACTTCATGATTACCCGATCATTCTTGCTAGAAAAATTGGGAAATCATCCTCAGGTAAAAGTGCAAATAAATTTATTTTTTCCTTTATTGAAAATGGATGACATGATGAAACTAAAATGACATATTCACATGCACATAGGCATGTCGAATAGATTTGTTGGTTTGACGAGCAAATTCAATACAACAATTGAAATCAATCCTCCATATCCACAAGCTGCTGAGTTAAGGACGTGGTAATATACATTTTTATTTAATGCATCAAAATTTCAGAATATTTTGAGATATAAAAAACATCTTTAATCTTACAATCACAAAGTTTTGAAATTTCACTTTTATTTCTTTTATTTTGGATGAGCTAATATTAATAAATTTTTGTATTTTTACTTGTTTGTAGGATCAAAACAATTGAAACAAAGCTT
>NW_026021706.1:0-727 GCF_019186545.1 Solanum stenotomum | reverse complement strand
AACATTAAACCCCTTAACCATAAACTATAAAACCTAAACCATAAACGTTAACCCCTAAGCCCTAATCCTAAACCCTAACCCTAAACCATAAACCACAAACCCTAAACCCTAAACATTAAACCCTAAACCCTAAACCCTAAACCCTAACCCCTTACCCCTAAACCCTAACCCCTAAACCCTAAACCCTAAACCCTAATCCTAAAAGTTAAATCTTAAACTCTAAACTCGAAAGCTTAAACCTTCAACCCTAACCTAAATTATAAATCCTAAACCTTAAATCCTAAACCCTAAACCCTAAATCCTAAATACTAAACCTTAAACCCTAAACCATAAACCCTAAATCCTAAAAATGAAACCCAAAACACTAGACCCTATACCCTAAACACTAAACTCTAAACCCAAAACCCTAAAGCATAACCCCAAAACCTTAAACCCTAAATCCTAAAGACTAACCCTAAACCCTAAATCCTAAACACTAAACCTAAAAGCTGAGCCCTAAACTCTAAATCCTAAACCCTAAACCTTAAACCCTAAACCCTAACCCCTAACCCCTAACCTCTAACCCCTTACCCCTAAACCTTAAACCCTAAACCCTAAACCCTAAACCCAAAACCCTAAAGCCTAAACCATAAAACCTAAACGCTAAACTCTAAACTTCAAACCCTAAACCCCAAACCCTAAACCCTAAAGCCTAAACATTAAACCCTTTAACCATAAACTATGAAAC
>NW_026021705.1:0-363 GCF_019186545.1 Solanum stenotomum | reverse complement strand
AAAATCGGTAGGCCTAAGCACCCTTCCATGGGGATTTAATGAGCTATTCTTAATGAACCTTGATCGGTAGATCCTTGTGGTGCCCTTCTTGGTAGATGTGCTATGGGTCGGTAGACCTAATGATGGTGCCCTCTCTAGCACATACACGTGAATGAAATTACTCCATGGGAACTAAGGCTAAGCACCGAGTGGATATGGTTAAGATGGTAGCTCTCCCGAGTATGAGGCAAGAGTACAATGAACATCTTTGGATATCCCCTAAACCATGTGCCTACATGAGATGTGTCCTAGTTCTACCCTTGGCAAGTAGAACACCTTCCACGGTGTAGGGTTTGATGACACCGGATTCCATGTCTAGCTCGC
>NW_026021704.1:0-268 GCF_019186545.1 Solanum stenotomum | reverse complement strand
TATGAGATAATTACTCAAAAACTAGCCCGTAAGCTCTTTGGAACTCTCAGTTTCCAACCTTGTTTAGATGTAAAGACATTTCTTTAAAACCTTTTTTTTTTTTGGGAATACATAGTTCCCTAATAACCTTGAGAAAAGAACTCAACTTTAAACTCTTTACTTTACTTGAACTCTTGGCTTGATGTGAAACTCTTAACTTAACATGAAACTCTTAACTTTTGACTTGACTTGAAACTCAATACTTAACTTGAAACTTGAGCCTTAAAAT
>NW_026021703.1:0-240 GCF_019186545.1 Solanum stenotomum | reverse complement strand
ATCATTTCATATATACATCATGAGAAGTTATACTTTAACTCACAATGCTATCTACTTTATATAGGATCATCACAAGATCACATAAAACTCATTCACATCATACCTTCACATATAGCTTCACATAAAACTCATTCACATCATACCTTCACATATAGCTTCACATAAAACTCATTCTCATCCTACCTTCACATAAAACTCATTCACATCATAGCTTCACATATAGCTTCATATAGGACTTTA
>NW_026021702.1:0-675 GCF_019186545.1 Solanum stenotomum | reverse complement strand
TTTTTATTGAATTAATTGTTGTTGGTAGATTGTTCTTGTGTGGTATTTTTGTGAATTGTAGCCATGGAGGCATTGGGGAAGTTGTTGCATAATGTTGGAATATTGTATTATTGTGAATTGAGGCCATGAAGGGCATTATATGAGTGTTATTGTATTGTTATATTATTATATATAAATGAGGCTATATGTAAAGTCCTATATGAGGCTATATGTAAAGTCCTATATAAAGCTATATGTAGAGTTTTATGTGAAGGTATGATGTGAATGAGTTTTATGTGGAGCTATATGTGAAGGTATGGTGTGAATGAGTTTTATGTGATCTTGTGATGATCCTATGTAAAGTGCATAGCATTGTGAGTTAAAGTATGACTTCTCATGATGTATATATGAAGTGATGTTGGATTATGAAGTATCCTTAGATGATAATGATGTGACTTGGTTGATAGACTAAAGTGTCTCTCCTTGTTACTTAAAGTCTTGAATGCATGAATGTGTGAAGTGGGCTAGAACTAAGAAATGGTGCCCTTTCTATAAATGCTAAAAGAGGAATTCTAGGCCAAGACTTGAATCGGCAAAACTAAGAAATGGTGCCCTTTCATAAGTCTAGCTTTCCTAAGTAAATGTAAAACCATGAAATCGGTAGACCCAATAGTGGTAGCCCTTCTCATGTGTGAA
>NW_026021701.1:0-431 GCF_019186545.1 Solanum stenotomum | reverse complement strand
AAAATACAAGATTACAATTGAAAATAATAATGAAGATAATGGTCTTAGGAGTTACATAGGTTACAAGGTGTAATGGAGGAATAATTTGGAGAAGTAATTGTGTGGGCAACAAATGCACCAACGTGCAAATGCAAAACTGCCCAAGGTGTTGACCCAACGTTCAGTGGAACGTTTTTTTTGTAACCAAAAAGATAATGGGCAATAATACCTATGTGCATTGATAGGTGAGTAATGTCATATATGCCTCACCAACGGATGCAATGTAAGAATGCCCACTAACACTCTTTTAACTCAAAGTAAAGCAAATTAATATATTAAAATAGTAATATTAAAATGCTAAAACCAACAATCCCCCACTCATTTTAATATAAAAAAAAAAGAGAGTTCTTATTAGTTGAAGGAAGGTGTTTTTTTTGTGGAGCTTTGGACTC
>NW_026021700.1:0-523 GCF_019186545.1 Solanum stenotomum | reverse complement strand
TGAGTATCTACATGTCAGTATTTTAAGATATTCAGTATTTCAGTCATAATATATTCAGTTATACATGCCTCAGTTTATGAATGCATCATTATCAGATTAATTGTTGCATTCTCAGTTTGCATGTTCAGTTTCGAGCTATCCAGTATTTACAGAAACTCAGTCATAATGTGTTAACCACTTAATCTATTGGGAGTAGCATAATACCGAGTTGGACTAGGGTTTCAGCGTACCCAATAGTCCCAGAACTACGAGCCACGTAGGTGCAAGTCCCCTCTGTGGGCAACATATGTTTAGTGATCACGCCAGCATGCCTCTATACCTCTAGCAGGGTATATTGGGTCCTCTCGATGGGGCGTATACATCGGACTCCACATTTAGCTCATGTGGTTTTATGTCGGTTATTAGTAGCTCCCACAGTTCAGTCAGACTCTAGTGCATTGACCATATTTCAGTACAGTCATATTCAATCTCAGCATGTTATAAATTTGGTCATTACATTCAGTTAGCTCAGTATTCAGTATTT
>NW_026021699.1:0-219 GCF_019186545.1 Solanum stenotomum | reverse complement strand
TTCAAACGGCCATAACTCGGGCCTCGGGTATCCGTTTTAGGCGATTTTTATTTTGAATCCACGTAATTTTTCGAGATCTACGCAACCAACCTGCCTAAAGGCGGTTTGCGCGTGCCGATTTTCCAAGAAACGCGTTTTACTGATTCTTACGCGCGAGCGGAAATATGATGAAAAAAATAAAAGGAAATTCTGACAAAGGCTACGGGTTCCTCATATAGA
>NW_026021698.1:0-1695 GCF_019186545.1 Solanum stenotomum | reverse complement strand
GGAAGCTTTCCTCACACTCATCCGACCTCACAAATTTAGCCTTCTTTTGAGTCAACTTAGTCATAGGAGAAGCAAGAGAAGAAAACCCTTCCAAAAATCTCCTATAATAACCAGCTAAACCCAAGAAACTCCTTATATCCGACGGGGTCAAAGGTCTAGGCCAATTCCTAATAACATCAGTCTTTTTAGGATCAACCTTAATACCATCCCCCGACACCACATGGCCTAGGAAAGCAACTTCCTTCAACCAAAACTCACACTTTTCATATTTAGCGTACAACTTCTCTTCCCTCAATCTTTGGAGTACAACCCTCAAGTGACCCTTGTGCTCTTCCTCACCCCGAGAATAGATCAAGATGTCATCTATAAACACCACCACAAAAGAATCAAGGTAGGGTTTGAAAACTCTATTCATCAAATCCATAAAGAGAGTCGGAGCATTAGTCAACCCGAAAGACATCACCACAAACTCATAGTGCCCATACCTAGTACGAAAGGCCGTCTTGATAATATCACACTCCCTCAAATTCACTTGATGATACCCTGACCGAAGATCAATCTTAGAGAAGTGACTAGCCCCATGCAATTGGTCAAATAAATCGACAATCCTTGGAAGAGGATACCTATTCTTGACGGTGACCCTATTAAGTTGTCGATAATCAATACAAATTCTAAGAGACCCATCCTTCTTCTTCACAAACAAAACTGGAGCACCCCAGGAAGAATGACTAGGTATAATAAACCCCTTCTCTAACAACTCTTTCAACTCCACCGGGGCCATACGGTAAGGGGGGATAGAAATAGGTTGAGTATCGGGAAGGAGGTCTATACCAAGATCTATCTCCCTTTCGGGAGGGACATCGGGAAGGTCTTCTGGGAAGACATCTAGAAACTCATTAACAACCAAAATAGACTCAATAGGAAGGACTTTAGACTCCACATCATTGACTTTCACAATATGGTACAAGCACCCTTTGGAAATCAACCTATGGGCTTTAATGCAATAAATGAATTTCCCCTTCACCACAACATCTCGGCTTTCCCACTCAAGGACGGGTTCATTAGGAAATCAGAACTTGACTTTACGAGTCCTACAATCAATAGAAGCATAATATGCATGCAACCGATCCATCCCAAGAATAACATCAAAATCCACCATGTTCAACTCAACAAGATCACAAGGCAACAACTTATTTAATATGCAAACCGGACAATTTCTATACACTTTTCTAGCAACAATAGAGACACCAATGGGAGTGGATACTTCATATGACTCATGCTACAATTCCGACTCGACATGAAATTTTCTAGCAACTAAGGGGGTAACAAAGAAAAGGGTGGCACCCGGATCAACCAAAGTATAAACATCAAGATCAAAGATTTGCAACATACCGGTCACCACATCTGGAGTCTCATTAACACCTTGTCTACCATGCAAAGCATAAAATCGATTGTTCCTTGGGGCACCACTTTGAGAAGCACCTCTACCCAAAGGAGTAGTGTTAGCACTTCGGACCCTGTTGCGGATCTTGGGACACTCAAACCTCTTATGACCCACTTCTCCACATTCAAAGCAAGCACCCGAACCCTTCATGCAAGGACCACCATGCTTCCTCCCACACTTAGGGCATACATCCATAGAACCCACTTCACCTCCCCCTTGAGGCCTAGGAACATTGATAGCTAATCCCCGGT
>NW_026021697.1:0-2300 GCF_019186545.1 Solanum stenotomum | reverse complement strand
GGTCTCCATTGATGTGTTTCTCTATACAAGTTCTTATAATATGCTATTATCTCCCCTTCAATTCTGCCTTTCTCTTGAGTAACCTCTCCTTGTATCATGAGTTGATCTATATTGTTATATCTCCTGTGAGCATTTGCCATTTTGTGGAAGAATTTGGTGTTCTTGTCTCCCTCCTTCAACCATAGTACTCTTGATTTCTGTCTCCATGAAACTTCCTCTTTCTTGACTAGCTCTTCATACTCAAGTAAGACTGCGGCCTTTTTTGTCATTTCCTCCACAGTGAGAGTTCTATTTACCCTTTCTGTATCTAACAATCTCCTTCTTTGACTGCCCAGATTTCCAACCTCTTCTTGTTTCCATTCCTTTAGCTTAAGTTTCAGTGCTTTAAGTTTGCGCCAAAACATAATCAGGTCTTCCTGTGTAACTGAAGGAGCTCCACCACTCTCTAACTCTATCCACAAATCCTTCTGACTGCAGCCACCAATTTTCAAACTTGAAGTAGCTTTTATTCCTCTCCCAGCAACCAGTAATCAACGCTATTGGTATATGATCTGAGCCCAGCCTTTGAAGAGGAATTTGTTTCAAATTGTTGAAGGTATCATCCCATTCTTTAGAAATCATGATTCTATCAATTCTGGAGGCTGCCTCTTGTTGATCTCCCTTAAACCATGTGTATGCAACATCTTCTAAATGCATGTCAACTAATTCCATGTCCTCTATGAAATCAGAAAACTCTCTCATGCAAGATTGTCCAGCTTATGGATGACTGAAATTTTTTATGTTAGAGAGAAAAAACAGAAGATGACAAAGAACAAAGAAGAAGATTAGAAGTGTAATCTGCTTAATCAACAACAACTATGCCTGAAATTGTCATCTGCTTAATCCTACTTGTAATTTGTATCTTTTTTGAGCAAACAGCCTTAAAGACTCTGAAGAACATTGTAAGATTGCTGTGCCTAAAAGCTCAGATGAAAGGATGCCATCCCTAAATGTCAAAAAGTTGCTGAGGAGGTCAGTTCTGCAATTTGTTGGATTGAGTCCCATCTTCATAAGTATTCGTCCTGTCTTATCTGCACCAATGNCTTCTTCTGAAGTACTTCTTGTGTTAAACAAGCTCTCTTTATCACTAGCCAAGTGAAGCATTTCACTTTTGTAGGAATATCCCCCTTCCAAAAATAGTTCCAGAGGTGTGTTGGTCTCCCTGCCATCACCTGGAGACCTCTTCTGTAAGCACTGTTGACTGAGAAGAGGCCATCTTTGCTGTGCTTCCACAACATCCTGTCTGTGGCATTTGCATTGATGGTCACTCCGCCTAGCATCCCTAATATCTCAGCCACCCTTTCCACCTCCCAATCATTGAGAAGTCTTCTGAAAACTAGATCCCAGCCCTGTTCAGTCCAGCAATCGCCAACATTGGCATCAGGATTTCCACAAATTTGAAAGAGATCTCTAAGAGGGGATTGGTCTATCCACACATCCTTCCAAAATTTTGTTTTAGTGCCACTTCCCACCTTGATATATAAATTTGTCTCCATTTGTGACCACAAGTTTCTAATTGATCTCCATGCACCCACACCATAAGGTTCTGTTGTGATCTCTGTACACCAAGGGTTTAGCTCACCATATTTTGCTATGATTACCTCTTTCCAAAGGGAATTTCTCTCTTCAGTGTACCTCCACAACCACTTCTTCAATAGGCTCTCATTCTGTAGTTTCAAATTCTTAATTCCCAGCCCCCCTCTGTCATTCCCAGTTTTGTGATTTCCTTTTTTTTCTTTAGACACATGTCACTCAATGAGTGGCGCATGTGAATAACTTCCCGATATAAAGTGGTGTTATTCCATCCGGAGGGGGGGTGAGGGGGTGCGGACTACATAATTTTATATATTAGGTGTAAAGGGAGGGACGTCATTTGTTAAGGTGAGTAAACAGGAAATAGGAGCAAGTTGAGGAGGAAATTATACAATAAGCTATGTTTTAGCCATGTTAGAAGGTTTTCTTGAGGTCCCCCGTTTTCTAGGAGTCCTAGTCCTATCAAGAGATTTATTATATGCTAGAAAGTTATTTGCCAGTAAAATGTAGATAGCTTCTAGAAATATTTTTTTTATTTTTAGTTGTATAATATCGGCCTGAGATGAGCTTAAAGTGAATGAAATGATTGGTAAGGATTCATATAATGCACCCCAACATGCTTAGAATTGAGGCGTAGTTGTATCCACTATTTTGCTACTAGAATACCCCGACATGCTTATTTTTTGCTCGTCTGGATGTAAATATGGGGGACTACACACCCTTTGTGT
>NW_026021696.1:0-1280 GCF_019186545.1 Solanum stenotomum | reverse complement strand
GTAGGCACCAGAGTTATGCGGATCGGAGCCGCCGGCCTTTGAGATTCTCTGTTGGTGATCGGGTATTCCTCCGTGTGTCGCCCATGAAGGGCGTGATGAGGTTTGGGAGGCGGGGCAAGCTTAGCCCCAGGTACATTGGGCCTTTTGAGATACTCCGGACAGTTGGGGAGGTTGCTTATGAGTTGGCCTTACCTCCCGCATTTTCAGCCATCCACCCGGTTTTCCATGTCTCGATGTTGCGGCGGTATGTTCCTGATGAGTCTCATGTGCTCCAGTATGATGCAGTCGAGTTGGATGAGCGTTTGACATTTGTAGAGGAGCGAGTTGCCATTCTAGCCAGAGATGTGAGGAGATTGCGCTCGAGAGCCATTCCTGTTGTTAAGGTCCGTTGGAGGCATCGTCCAGTCGAGGAGGCTACCTGGGAGACAGAGCAGGAGATGCGAGAGCAGTTTCCCAGCTTGTTTGAGCCTTCAGATACTTCTTGATCCTTACTTTCGCGGACGAAAGTCCTTCTTAGTAGTGGATATTGTAATGACCCTCTAGGTCATTTTTGTGTCTTGCCTTCTGTGTGTCGTTTAGAGCGTTCCTATAGCGACCCCAAGTCATTTACGACTTGCTGGAACTGACAGTTCGGTCACCTGGTCGTTCGTTTGGTCTTGATGTGAGTTTTTGTGTTTTGGAGCTTTTGAACCTTGAACGATTATTTTCGATCAAAAGTTCATGAAGATGACATCGGAATCCAGTTCTGACGATTTCATCAGCTCCGAAAGGGTCATTTTAGGCTACTAGCATGGTCGACATGACTCCCGAGGTTTTCAGTGTGAGTCAGTGCAATTAAGCGTTTTAGCCTTTGAATTTTAGCTTAAGTTTGACTTTGGTCAACATTTTGAGTAAACGCGCTCGGATGAGAATTCCGTCAGTGCGGTTAGCTCCGGAATGTTGAGTTTGGTCTAGATTGACCCTTCTTTTGTGTCCCGAGGTTTTTGATATCTTTCCGAGCCCTTTTGTGGGTTTTGGCTTAAAATGGCCTTTGGAAGTGGGACCCACTTTTTATCGAAATGGCCTCTGATGGAAATTTCGACTGCGCCTTTGAGTCTGGAATATCGAATTTGGTATGGTTGCATATCTCGTTTGCGTGCACGGGGTTCCGAACGAGATCGGAGTACCCCGTCGGGGTTTTTAGTTTTGGAAAAATTGCAGAAAATCTGCAATATAATGCAGATTTTCAGCAACAATTCCAAAACTTCTAACACTCTTAACTCTCTCATCTTTTGTCCGAT
>NW_026021695.1:0-320 GCF_019186545.1 Solanum stenotomum | reverse complement strand
GTCGTTTCAATATCTCCCCCTTGGGAACTTTCGTCCCCGAATGTCAAAGAAACGTACATAAGAAACACAACCATGGCAATTTCAGCCCACATAAGGATGCAACAATGCACTTACACCTTATTCAAAACCTCAACATAGTTGTAACACCACATTGAACTTGTCAACTTAAACATGAATGTATGCAATGACATGAGGGCTGAACTTAAGACCTGAGATTTTATAAAGGGCTAAGATCAATACCTTAAGCTTGAGTGGAGTGAAAAAGATAAGGATATCGCCTTTGCATGTCCGTTTTGGCCTCCCAAGTCGCACTTTCAACT
>NW_026021694.1:0-2577 GCF_019186545.1 Solanum stenotomum | reverse complement strand
TGCTCATAAGAAGTTCTACTTGGGAACTTTTCCGAGTTAACATTGTGACTTACCATAAAGTTATGCTCTCCTTCAGACGCAATACTTATAGCCACATCACGGACCACATCATGCATTGTCACATGATTTTTGTCTGAACCTTGGGATAACAAGAAACCATCTTTCAATATTTCTAACAGAAGAGACAACCTATTTCTTGCATCTTCTAAATTTTCAATTCCCGAAAAGATGCCAAGCCCCATTCCAAATAAATGTAATTCTTCGGTCCAAATATTACTATCTTCCTCGAATAAAGAACAAAGCAAAAAGAGGTACTTTGCTTCATTTTCTCCCAAGTGATCATAGCTTAGCCTCAGAGATTCATACACCTTTTCATGCACTCCAGGGATATTTCTTGCTTCTGCACGACGTAATTGTCTAAGGGCATCCTCCCACGAAGGCTTGGTTTTACGCTTAAGTGCTCCTGCAACTATAATAATTGCAAGCGGCAGCCCCTTGCATTCTTTGGCGACCTCTTTTGCTGTGCCATGAATAGAAGGAACGTCAACTGAATCACCAGCTTTCTCCTTGAAAAGGCACCATGCTTCCTCTTTAGATAATGTTCCAACTTCAATGATCTTCTTAGCTTCCATTACTTCACAAACATTTCGGGATCGCGTCGTCAATATCACTTTGCACCGATGGTTGTGGTTGCTACCGCTGGGAATTCCAAGTTTGTCTAGATCATGAAGGGCCTCCCAAACATCATCCAAGATTACAAGGGTGTGGCTGTTCTGATCCATTAACCTTGTACGCAGCCGATCTCCACGACTCCACAAATTATCCTCTTCTAATTTCAGCCCGAGTCCTTCTGCAATCTCACCCTGAACTTTTTTCAAATCNAACTTTTTTCAAATCTGGTTGTTGACTGACAGTTACCATGACGACATCTTTGAACAACCTTTCTTGTTTCACCTTTTGTCTGATTTTGTCAGCCAGTGTTGTCTTACCAACACCTCCCAAACCACATATCCCAATCATAGTGACCCCGTCATCTCTCAAAACTGCCATGACCTCTTCCTCTTTCAATTTTCTGGAGTCAAACACCTCACCATAGTTACTAGGTATAGCCTCACTTTGAACTGGGTGATCAAAGGAGATTACATCAGGCCTGTTGCTTTCATTTTGAAGTTGAATCAACTCCAGTGTAATTTTTTTAGCTTTCCTGCTCATCGAGTAACGTGACTTCAGGTTTGGACACCAACCATAAAAGCAACCCCTTTCAACCTCAGCTGTACCTTGCCTTACAGCTTCCACATGTTCAGTAGTGGTATCAACACTAGTTAACCAAGTCTCGCCATTGCGTGAAATGCGTTTTAAGTTTCTCCGGGCAACTTCCACTCTTTCCTCCACCTCACTTTTGATGTTCTTCAGCTTCTCAGATTCTTTATCCATACATCTGATGTTGCTCTTGTAGTAATATAAATACCCAATCCCTCGCACAACTGGCTGCATCAAGCAATCTGTGACTTTTTCCACAAAAATAGATAAGAATTCCATCGCCAGTATAGTTTAGTAATAAGCCTTTTTTCAACACTCAAGTCTGAACTATGCTATTGGTTTTTTTTTTTGCTTTCAAATCCGCTCTTTTTGACTGGTTTTCTTAGTTACTGGAAGGTGTGAAAATGAAAGTTAAAAGAGCAACAATGTAGAATTTGGTTTGGAAACTAAATATCAGAGAGTGGAAATGGAGAATTTGGAATGAAAATGAAATATGAGAGAGCGGAATTAGAGAATTTGGTATGAAAATCAAAGAGTAGCAATGTGAGGGAATTTGGTATGAAAATGAAATATGAGAGAGCGGAGATGGAGAATTTGGTATGAAAATCAAAGAGTAGCAATGTTGGAGAATTTGGTGTGAAAATGGAAGCTTAAGAGAGGTAATGGAGAGTTTGATTAGGTAACATATTAAAGTAGTGAACATCTGATTCCATATCTTCCTTCACTCAAACTCATGTTACGACTTTCCCAAAATATATGCTTTCTTGTAATGGCAGACAATAAAGAAGAAAAAAGGGAAAAGTAATTGTTGCTTTTCGGAATTTTCCACTTGCTTGCCAGGTACTCAAAGATCAGTCCAGACATTCTCTCCAACTTTTAACAAAGTATTTCCCTTCCAATTTCACACAAATGACTACTTGATGTTTTTTTAGAATAATTTCTACTACAACCAAATGGCACCATAAAGAAATGGAAAGATAAACAACAGGCTACTCTCTCAAATTACTTTTTGGAGAAACACTTGTGACCAAAAATACTTTTCATAATAAGCAGATTTTGACGTCTGCCAAACAGGCTATAAGTCAGAAAGGAATGCCCCAGCTTTGGCAGCCGTAAAGCTCCAGCACTTCCAACCCGGGAAAAAGGGCACTAGTCATTTCTTCTCCAGCTGAAAAGTTTGGGCTGATTATTCATGTACCTCGACTTAATGCAAGAGCTTAAATGTGGGTAATGAAGAGTCTAATAACCTTCAATTTTAATTTGTAAGATAAGTGGGGTAATGAAGAGTATATATTTCCTTCTTTCATCCAAATATGT
>NW_026021693.1:0-892 GCF_019186545.1 Solanum stenotomum | reverse complement strand
CTGTTCCCTTTTCAAATTCAGCAGTATAAGAATATTCATTTGCATTTTCAGCAGCCAAATCATCTGGAGCTTTACTCTCCTGGAGATCAAGGGTGACTTTGACTCTGTCTTTCCACCCCTCAAGGGCATCACCCACACTACGACAAGGGTTAGGTTGAATCCTTTGATGTGATGAATCAGCTGGAGGTAAAGGATTTTCAGGTTGATCACTGCCCAGTTTTTGTCCATTTGAAGAATCAGAAGCCATGATTTCAACCATAGAGGCATCGGGAAAACCTCTCATGGGAGCAAGGTCATGTTGAAGCCCACTAACATCAGATCCCTTCGCTTCAGGAGCAGCATCTTTTAAATTTGCTTGATTAAATTCACCTCTAGGCTCAGACGCAGCAGTTGGGACATTATTCACCATGTTGGATAGTTAAGTTTGCAAAAATGGTGGCTGAAAATGGGAAAGAAGAAGAAAAAAATAATTAAAAAATCGATTAAATAGGTTTTTCACGCGCGCTCAACAAGTGTATTACACTCTCTAAGCCATGTAAGCAAAAAGTGTCAAAATGACACATCGAGACCCTGCATGAGGTGTCTAAAATGAACATCGCTCACTTAAGGTGCCTAAGTGAAACTTCGTGCCAAATTTAAGGGGCCACCGATGGGTTAGCCCTACAATATATATGTATATTCGAATGTATGTCTTACTACATAACATGGTACTTTAAAATATATTTCAGAATGTATACATGACACTCTTCTCTCCATTAAATTTTATAAAAATCTTCAAGAAATGCTCAATATTCATCCAAACATATTAAAAAGGTTGATGTAATCTAAAGATCATGATGAGTTACAATCATTATCTTATAACGGCACATCAAAGACTAGATATATGCATGTA
>NW_026021692.1:0-322 GCF_019186545.1 Solanum stenotomum | reverse complement strand
AAATCTGTGGACTATAGCACAAGAAAATCAGTAAAATGTGGGGTTTACCTGCTCTAGGGCTCGTTTGATATTGAAAATGGGCTATTTTGGCTATGATGGCCAACTGGCTCCATAGATAATGTCTTAACAGACGTGCAGGTAAAATTTTGGCAAAAGTGAGGTCGGAATTCTGAATCACCAAAAAAGATGGTGACCTATAGCACACGAAAATCAGTAAAAATGGGGGTTTACCTGCTCTTGGGCTCATTTGACCTTGAAAATGGTCCATTTCGGCCATGCAGGCCAACTGTCTCCATAGATAAGGTCTTAACGGATGTCGAGG
>NW_026021691.1:0-658 GCF_019186545.1 Solanum stenotomum | reverse complement strand
ACATTTTGAATCCCTAATCAATAGGACATGACTCTTTAGTTTTGGTCTAAGAAAACAAAGTTCGGGTAAGGAATTTTGTGGATCGAGGGGAAGGTATTAAGAATCCCTCGAGTCTCGTGGTTCTAGCACAGTTGCTTTTATTGTCTTATACTTTAAAATATTTTTTGGATATATTTATTCAGGACATATCTTGTTCGAAATTTTATCGTTGAACTTTTATTTGGTCTTAACCTAGATGCGTAACCTCATTCTTGGTTTTGACATTTAATAGCTTCGAGTCATAACTTCTTTATTCTATTGAGTGTGTCACCTAATACTTTATATCTCACATCTTGATTTTAACAAAATAAAATATTTGCAGGAATAATTTTACCGATTGTGTCATCACATCTTTGAATTTCTTTTAAACGTTTCAAAAAAGATGTGTAGCCACATTCTTAAGTGAAACAATTTCCTTTTTAATGTGTTCAAAATTTTGTCTAATCAATATAAAACTAATATTTTTCCTTTATACATAAAACCAAGTAGAGTAAAATAAATCTAAATATTGAGGATACGATATATAATTCTGACATCATTTCTATATCCTTTTATTTTATATTTTATACTTTTATTACTCTTAAAATTAACGTCAAAATTAAGCATACACTTTCTAATC
>NW_026021690.1:0-298 GCF_019186545.1 Solanum stenotomum | reverse complement strand
AAGAACATATCATCCCCAACATGAATGCGAAAATTTTATTTAAACATCACTTCAAGATTTCAAAACTTAGTGTAAAGCATCCATAACTCATCAATTTAAACATGTATGCACATTAATGATTCAGAGGCTGAAATGTAAGACTCAATGGAGTACAAAGGACTTGATTTAATACCTTAGGCTTGAGTGGAGTTGAATAGATAAGGATAACGTCTTTGCATGTCCGCTTCGGCATCCCAAGTAGCACTCTCCATTTGTTGATTTCTCCAAAGTACCTTAACAGACGCCACTTCTTTGTTCC
>NW_026021689.1:0-232 GCF_019186545.1 Solanum stenotomum | reverse complement strand
GCGTTAGAGTTTGAAATAGATGATTGGGCATATTTGAAAGTTTCACCCATGAAAGGGGTTATGAGGTTTGGTGAGAAGGGGAAACTTAGTCCCCGGTATATTGGACCTTACCGCATAGCCAAGAGAATTGACAATGTTGCTTATGAGTTGGAGTTACCACAGGAACTAGCAGCGGTCCATCCGGTGTTTCATATATCTATGTTAAAGAAGTGCATAGGCGATCCTTCATTGA
>NW_026021688.1:0-567 GCF_019186545.1 Solanum stenotomum | reverse complement strand
AAGGTCTTAACGGACATCCTGGTATAATCTTGGCGAAAATGACGTCGGATTTATGGATCACCAAAAAATCTATGGACTATAGCACACGAAAATTGGTAAAATGGTGGTTTAGCTACTCTAGGGCTCGTTTGACCTTGAAAATGGGCCATTTGTGTCGTGATGGCCAACTATCCCCATAGGTAAGGTCTTAACGGACGTCCAGGTAAAATTTTGGCAAAAATGAGGTCAGAATTTCGGATCACCCAAAAATCCGCGGACTATAGCAAATGAAAATCGATAGAATGAGGGGTTTATCTGCTCTAGGGCCTGATTGACCTTGAAAATGAGCCATTTTAGTTGTGAGGGCCAACTAGCTACATAGATAAGGTCTTAACGGATGTCTAGGTAAAATTTTAGCAAAAATGAGGTCGGAATTCTGGATCACCAAAAAATCTGTGGATTATAGCACACGAAAATTGGTAAAATGGGGGGTTTACCTGCTCTAGGTCTCGTTTGACCTTGGAAATGGGCCATTCTGGCCGTGAGGGACAACTGGCTACATAGGTAAGGTCTTAACAGACGTCCAAG